>NC_142712.1:5989772-6150000 GCF_055471065.1 Atractosteus spatula | reverse complement strand
GAGAAATTCAACTTTGTGTTGCTGTTGTTGCCCTTGCATCTGCTGTTATTGTTGCAGTGGCTGTTTCTGTTGCTGTTGTTGCTATTTCTCCTACTGTCATTTTGACTCAGCTGGTAATATGATCATGGGGGTAACAGAGGACAGTAAAGCAAAGTGTACCTGGAAGTAGAAGAGGTAAAAATATATTATAAAAAAGCTGTGAAGAAACTGCTTGACTTTCCTGATACACCTGTCTATCCACCAGTAAAGCTGTTTCTTGAAAGATCCAATTTTCAGTGGGACTCACTGCATTCCAAACACAAATTGCAGCATGAAGATAAACCCACTTCAAACATAACAGACTTGCTACGAGCATGAATTAAATGGAGACACTCGATTTTTCCTGGAATCCTGGCTAGGATTTATAGACTCTCTTCCTATCCTAAATATTCCCATTTGTCTTTGACTTTGGTGAAAGAGTTTTCCCAGGTTTTCCCAGCTTGAATGAAGCACAGCAAACCAGGGATAAGCCAGAGCCTGTACTGCTGACTCTTTTACCTTTCTAATGAGCGGAGCTGAATAATCGCTCCCAGTTCATGGTGCTTTGCTAAAGGAAGCTGCAAACACAGATTAGGTGTTTCCACTGACTGTGTGCAAAGTGGTCTGTTCTGACACTGTGGTCGCCAGACCCTATAATTCTCACCTGCCCAGAAAGGAACTAAAACCCACAGTGCACTTGAGTCTTTACCGTCACCAAAATAAAACAGAAACTTCTCTTTTCAGGTCATTTTTTAACAATTTAAATAATTCAATCCAATCAGGGGAAATATTTGCTGATCGCAAGACTGCTTCTATAGAAATACCCACCTACATATCCATATAAAGAAAATCAGCTGTTTTAAGAATCCTCTAAATCACAGTTAGTAGCTGCATGATTTGACTTTGAGCTTTGTCCTGTATTTCTCCCTGAGTGACGGTGCTCATAGACTGTCTCTGTTCATTGTTCATCTCTCCCACTGTCCTCTCTTACCTGCTGGGTTGTGTATGTTCACGTTTGTTTAAAAAGGAACGTCACTGTTTTAGTGCATCGGAAATGTGGATTCCATTGTGTTGCTTTCCTATGCACAATTCTGAAACTTTCTCGAAATTACTCATTAAAAACGTTCACATGCATGTCTGTACACGTAGTAAACAATTTATGTTGACATCTATTATTAAATGTATTAATGCATTAATAAATTACTATTATTCAGTGCGTTCTATTCTAAAATATTAGGAAAGTGTATGTTTTAAGATTTAGTTATTTGTTGATTTTAAAATTCATAATGCACCAATATTTTTAAAGGCAGATTGCCTGATAATTATTTACCTTATTTGTTTGGAATCCATATTTTTACTTCCAGAAAACATCTCCTACCTTAAGAACGAGTGGAAATGTCTTAAATTCTTTAACCCTTTGCTCATCGGTCGTGGCTAGCACTTGCCGGAAAAGACGAACGAATCGCGAGTTTCTAAGAAATATTTTATTTTATTATTAACATCAGCATTATTTCTTTAAATAAATAAATAAATATTTTCCATTACATTGACGATACAATTACACAACTATTTCGAAAAAGAAACATCAGGAGAAAAAGCAAGGCAACAGTGTACATCGTTCTGAACACATTTCACAGTTCAGTAAAAATACCGTCATCTCCCATCTCCGTCAAAGGAGACGCTCGAAAACATTTCAGTAAAGCTAAACAGTTTTCACCATTGATACAAAATACTCGACTATTCGTTTCCAAAAATATAGAACGCTAACAAATGTGTCTGTTTTTTTTATGTACAGGATATCATATCTGGAATTACAGACCGTTATTAGGCGATCTTCTTGAAATCATTTGGATAGGCAACTCTCGGTAAAGATGAATCGCGTTTCGAAAGACTACCAACTTACGATAGGTACACAGATATAAAGCAATATAAGAATATCACACATTTAACAAGCTACAGTCTGGTTTTACGAAAGAGGAATCCTTCGTATAGCAGGTATAAACCAGTTGTTGTTGGGTTTTTTTTACATATACAGGTTACGGTTTAGAAAGTCTGTACAGGTGAGTTTTGGCTGCGTAGTGAAAGAGTTCGGAATTTAAAATTCCACAGGTAGGATCGCCGGCCAGCTTTCCTGGGACAGGCGTGTGCTCAAGGGGTCACGGAAAGGTCTCTGTCGTCCTTCCCCGAAGATGAAGGTGACATGGGGAGGTCTTCCTCTTCCTCCGAGCACCGCGCCGAGGACAGCGAGGTGCACTTGCAGGCGTGGACACCCACCCGGTGCGAGCTGCTCTTGCCCTCCTTCTTGTGCTTGACCCTGCGGTTCTGGAACCAGATCTTGACCTGCTTCTCGGACAGGTTCAGGTAGGTGGCGATTTCGATGCGCCGCAGTCTGGACAGGTACATGTTGGAGGAGAACTCCCTCTCCAGCTCCAGGAGCTGCGTGCTGGTGAACGCCGTGCGCATCCTCTTGCTGCTCTGGAGCTGGCTGCTGTTGCTCTCTGCACAAAACAACCAAGGGGGGGGGGAAATGTTAGCCGCGCTTGGCAATGCAGCAAACAGAACACCTGTTGTCGCACCACGGTAAAACTTTAACTACCCTGTTCAAGAATACAATAACTCCTACCCTTAGCCCTGACATGCATGCGTCCACCGCACACACCAAATGACCTGTTTCATACACCTTCGCCTTCCGTGCACGCAAACAGAACAGCAGATCACGCAAACGAATGGCTCGACAGTAAAGGTCTGTGTACATACCGATGGAGATGCAATGAAACTGCCGGGGATCTGGCACAGGGTACGCCGCCTGGTAGATGCCCGCGCCGTGGTTGATGCTGACCCCCGCGGACGCTGCGTGCTGCCTCCCGAGCGCCGAGTGACAGTACTGGGAGCTGAAGGCCGGGAAAGAGGCCTTGAGCAGCGGTATGGCCGGGGGAGAGGGGTGAAGCTGGGAGGCCGTGACGCACAAGGGACAGACGCACAGCAGTCCAGATTTGCGCGAGTGGCAGGAGCCGGCGGACAGCCCGTGAAGAGGGTGCGGAGGATGCACGGCGTAGGGAAACAGCGGCGGGTTGCTCTCAGTCCCCTTTTCGTTAGCCTCCCTCAGAATCAAGGAATCCACAAGGAACGATCTGGGCATCTTTGCAAACTTTGTCTTCTCTCTCTCACTTTCTCTCTCTCTTTCTCTCTCTCTCTCGGTCTTTCCCTCTCCGCGTTGTTGTCAACGTGGTTGGACAGCAGAATGGTGCTGAAAGCGAAAAGTGGTCTTGTTTAAATAGTCAGAGCATAGTTTACCCATGTGATGGTTACGCCATGAGCGGCTGAGAGCCCTCAATAGGCTTTTTGTGGCTTTTCTCTTGGCATTCACACTGCACGCTTCCCTATTATTTCACTTGTTAACTAAATGAACTGCATAATGTACTCTATTCTTGTCAGCCCCACCCACGCCGTAAGAGGCGCCCCACCCCCTCCCCGGCAGTCTTTCCCCCTTTTTTATTTTCGTATTTCAAAACGATTAAATATTTTTTCCCCCTTTCGTTCCCATCCAGGGCTTGTTTTCCTAGGCTTTACGCCTCTGGGTTCTTAATTGGTAGAGCTCTCATTTAGGTGTTATCCTGTCTCCATCTGGGGCTCGTTAGGACCCCAACTTTTCTCAGCGCCGTCTCCCCACTCAGTGTCCCAGAAAGTATTCTTCCTGCACACCTGCAGTACCTGACGCCTTGCGTTCTTCTGAGCACAACAGCGGTGCAAGTCCGGAACACTGCGATTCCTTATGTGGCAGAAGCTTTGCGTCCATTGAAATGTTTCCCCTGTTTTGTCACCGAAGGGCAGTGGGGATGGCGAGGTGTTCTGTCTTGAAACTCCGTTAACACATGATTGAAATGCTCTGTACTCATCTGCCGGCAGCTTGCGCGTGTTCTGAGACGAAAAGAATTGAAAAACGACGTGTTTGTTTTCCTCGTCTTATTTTAGCAACTGCCTCCGATGGACGTTTCTCTGGCTACGACGAAGAAAACATCTTCCGTTTTGCATTCCACTGATTTTTATGATTATTCCAAAGATTTCGGGGAATCCCGTTGTTAAAATGATTCAGGCTAGTTTTAATTTTTTTAATGCGGGTAATAAAATGGTTTCTCATACGCTGTCTTATTTTCATTAGTGAATTTCACCTTAGTAACATAGCAATTTTTTTTTCAATATTATACAGATTAAAAATATGTTTTATGCACAGCCGAAATAAGGTTAATTATTTTTGGATTAAAACTCCAATAAGAGCGAGGTTCAGCTACGTCCTTATAACGATCATTTTCATTTCTTAAGTTATTATCTTTGCGTTACAGTGATTGCAGGAACATAGACTGCTTTAGCTATTGTAAGGTCTTTCTGACATGTAAAATGTTTGGTGCTAAAATTCTTCGCTGTCTCAAACAGAGATCAGATATTATAAGAACGAAATTGTGTTTACTAAATACAATTTATGTTTCTCGACTGTATTTTTAAACGCCCATATGTGTTCGAAGTACTGTTCAGTGTAATAACAAAATAAACCTTTGTACTATTCTATGGGTTATTTAATGGTTATTGTGAGGGACCTGTAGCCTTTCCACTTTTTACTGTGATTGTCGAAAAGAACAGCAATCACCGAGCTCCAGGCAGTGTGGTTAAAAAACGGAATAATTCCCTAGCGCAGACCCCCGGGGTACGTGGAAGAATATATAAAAATAACCAGGTTTTCAGTGCCTGGACCTTATTGAATGTCATTGTAGAAAGTTCTGAATGGCGAATAAAGGGAGTCGAATTAAAGTGTGCGACAGGGAAGGCTCAGGACACACAAAGAGAACTCTGTCACACTCAGGCCAAATCCGTGGGCTTTTTAGCAAGCCTCCTCGCTATGATTGAATTAAGTAATAGGAAAACATTTTCTTTCACTTTAGAGCCACTAAACAGGGACTTCAAAGGAATGGCACTTTTTAATGTGCGAGTAAACAATGGAGTGTGTTTTTGTACTGAGAGTTTCTGCTTCTCCGCCCAAATAGTTCAGACCACTCTCCCGCTTTCAGCCGTAAGGCGTTTTATATACTTCACCGCGTCAAAGGCATACATTTTAAAATACATACGCAAAAGAAAAAGAGATAGTAATACAATTCGGTGTTTCAGTCTCGGTTACCAAACACACCCGGTGCTGGCGTGACAGAAACATATTTTCGTTTTTCGTTTTTTTTTAATAAGAACCGTGTTCCTGGGGAATACCGAAGGTTTAAATTTCGTTGCTCTGGTGTTGTGTTGCGTTGCGTGTTGAAAATCGTTTTGTGTGATAGCCAGTCTATACAAGACATCAAACACTCGAATGAGAAAATGAACCTCCACGTGAAATCGCCTGATATATCTACTACCGTCTACACGAAGTTTATCAATTTCTTTCTTCTATATGATCTATATCTTTGCACTTTTTAAATGTTACTTTCCTCACACGTTTACATGCGTACATCGCAGTGGCAGTGGAAATAAGCTTATATAAAGTTTCCGTCAGCTCGGTATTCATGGGGTTTCTTTCTTTTTTTTAAAAAAAAGTTTAGCCCCCCAAAGCCGATTATTTTGTCGAACCAAAGCAGTTAAAGAGAGATCGATACGTCAAACTAGTCAGCTCTGCGTAGGAAGACCTTGTGCTGCCTTTCAGGTGAGCACAGCTTTCACAAAGTGGAAAACCCTTTTTTTCGGAGTACTTTTACTGCTCACGAAAACTCACCACCAGCCATGGTAAGAAATTGTCTTGGACTCCCTCAGATGCCTATTGGTGTCAGACACAAACATTTCAGGTGGTCGAGACAGAGCCCCGTGCTGCTTGGTGTAACAGTTCTACTATAATATTAATATCCCGGTAGCGGGTGTATTGCTGCGGTTTTGACGCATTAACGAGGCTAGAAACTCAGAACGCTTTCTACTGGCGATTGAAAACGCTTTCTATTGGCGATTGCATGCAAAGGTATGGGGATATTCTGTCAATTCTTCACCCACGAGAAGAAACAATTCTTTGGTGCTCATGACCGTATGAGACAGAAGACAACCTGATGCAATGTTTTAAGCTGTGGACATATTTAGAATGGTTGGAGTAGCAGACATAATTTGCTCGTGACTGCATAGATAGCCTGAATTGCATACTCTGTAACATAATCTATATTGTAGGTCTGCTTTAACACAGAATGATTTTTGATTGAGAATATACGAAATATTTTGAATAACGTTTGCAATAATAGTGTATACGATGAGGTGAAATAGTTTCCATCTTAAATATAAAAACCCATTAGTTGCATTTTTCTTACACTTTCTAGGTACAGTAAATACAGTTTATCGCTCACATGTATCATTGAGCTAGTAAAGAGACTGCCGCCAGTAATTCGTTTCTTTTGTTTTAGACAAAAAAAAACAAATTAAACCATTTAAAAAATCGATTCCGCTGTAATAAGGAATCCCAATCCTATAATAATACGAATAAGAATAAGAATTTGATAGCTCACCTATCAATAAATATAATACCCTATAATATAATATATATAAATATATACAATATGATACATATATAATACACCTATAATACCTTTATACTAATTGAAAGAGTTTCTTTGTCATTTGTTCTTGGATTGAACCTGAAATAGACACCAGACCGCAGACCCCTACAAAAAAACTTCCGATATTTTGTTCGGTTGGTTGTGACAGTTCAAATAATCTCCGCTGGCTGATGAGTCTCTCCGCCCCCCCCCCCCATCCCATACTGTCAGAGACAAGGGCCACCGGCGGCTTGGCACCGTCCTTAAGCAGTATCGGATAATTACCACCGCACGCGTACTCACTGCCGACGCGCTTTTCCAATCAGCACCTCCCGGGCCCGGCGCGCTGAATGAGTCCCCTGTCATAATGACCCGTATTTGTTTAGCTCATCCAGGCTCTGATGGAGGGTGCGCCGCACGAGACAGGCAATACCACTTAACTGCAATGAAAGGTATAATTTGTTCACCACGTCCCTGCGCCTTAATAGCTCGTCTTTACCGCCGCCACCACCACCACGACGACAACAACAACAAAACAAAACCCCGGCCAATTAAGTCCTTTAACAAGCAGCAGGTCCATAAACACGATCGTAAGAGCCTGTTATTTTCTTAATGTTTCTGTAAGTAACATTATCCACTTGCGAACAGGTTATTTAATTCAGTGCGAGTGTTTGTGCCGTGCGCTTGTCCTGTTTACCGGATGATGCTGTTCCGTTCCTACCCATTTCCTAGACACCTTGCGTTAAACTCGAAGCGCAGAATTAACCTAAATATGGAATGTTTTAATTAGAGCACCGTATTTCAATTACACGTTTTCTTTCACAAAAGCGTCAATAATAATAGATGGCGTTGTACATTGTATTTCAATTTTAATAGAACATCAGTTCAAATTCTACAAATCAAAGATTTGTGTCGGGTAAATGTATGGTCTCGTAAGTATTTCCTTCGATTCACAGGCCAATTTGTCTCCGTTTGCTTACCTAGAAAGCGAACCTATGTTATTATTACTAAATACATCATACTGACAAAAGCCTAGTCTATCTGGCTGAAGTGTGAAATTCGCCCGTTATTAACAGGTGCCTTTAAGAAATATTCAGGGGGGAATTTATAACGACTAATTTAAAGAAAGGTTTGGGATAAAATGGAAAACAAATAGCACACTCAATTTTTAAAAGTGGGGTTCGTTCTGGTAACAATTGTCTATCCCCCTTCGAGAAGAAAATAGTTTTCAGGTAATGATTCCAAAAAACAAAATCCAGCCGACAGATGGCCTAATTTAAAAAAAAAAGATCAATGTATATCCTTTTCATTTCCTGAGTAGTAGACGTTTGCAATTAATTTTAACACAAATCAAAGATCGAACCGGTTGACAAGCCACACTTCCGCTTGGTTCCCTGCTCTTACAGGAGCAGGGACATCGAGCGCAATTGTTTAATAGGGACCGAATAGGTGGAGCATTTTACAGCGCTCATCTGTTTCTGACTTTGGGTGTGTGTGTGTGCACAATACAGAGGGGACAGCGAACGACCGAAGGATGTATGGAAATAATCCTTATTTGCAATCCCAACTGGGAATCGACGTATAGTTTTGACCTCACTGAACCCAGCTGTGCAGAGGCCCTCTAGGGGCGAGAGTAGGAACTGCACAGCAGAAGTGTGCTCCTGAACACGACACCTATGTTTACATTTCTGTCCGTCACATATCGAATTAGAGGAAACCAGACATAACAATGTTATATTTTCGTTTTTCAAATTGAGTGTTCCTCGGACTTAGATTAGCAATGTGAAGCAGCAGGTTTAAGTCGGGGGCTCAGAATGTATTAACGGAAAAGCTGTGGGTTCAAATTCTAGACAGCTCACTGTACCCTTGAACAAGGTACTTAGGCTTCGCTCCTATTGCTCCACCGTTGTGGCATGCTATAGAAATAGGTTCACCCCTAAAATGATTTGGATAAAGTCAGTCATTACATTTAATAACGATAAAATAGACCATTTCACATATCTAAGCGTCGTAATGCGTAATTTTATTTTTTTTCGGAGAGTATCCACGAGAAATACATCCGATTCTAGCCTCTCAACATTACAGTCCTTGTGTTTCGAATAAAATAGTGTCTTCATACATCAAAAGCCACCCAGCGTGGACATATATATATATTGTATGGATATTTAACACAAGGGAAAGGATTGTATTTCAAATTCTTTATCATTTTAAGAAACGTGGACAACGATACTAAAATGCAATCTCGATTATGATTTTCTTGTTTAGGTTGCTGCTGTTACATCGTTTACTGCTATTATTTATATGTAATGGCTTCTATCTGGCTGTTGATGCCAGCATATCAATATGGTAGACCCGAAATAAATAATAAAGCGTTGAATTAATTCGCTGAGATTTTGTGCCACTTTTCCCTCAAGTAGACTAAATACACTTCATCCACTTTTAAATTAATAATGTTGAACAAGGTCAATTGCAACAGTTTTACTGTTTTATAAAAAAGGCAGCGATGCACATCTTTTAACAAACAAATTTCTGCTGTGAAATTGAAGTTTACATTTGTATAGTCGATTCTGTATGGAGGACACGAGTTCGGGGTGTTCAGTCGTGCTGCAATTCGGTATAATCATCTACCACAGTGTTCATTGTTTTATTGTATTAGTAGTAGTACTATGGTCACTATTGTCATGTGGATGTTTGTTCCTGTCTTCTGGTAGTTTTTCGTTCGTTTTGCTCAGAAAACTGCTTCACAACCAGATGGGTCGTTTTACAGCAGTGAGTCGAGGCACGAAGCAGAAAACCCAACACTGAAGACGAATATTGAATTCTTGCACATTTTCCACACCATTTCTGTCATAGGTACAATCAGATCAGAACGAATGAATCAATCAATCAATCGATCAGTCAATCAATCACATAGAAATGTATTCCCTATGTTGCGAAACTATTGCTTTTTTGTTACACTGACCTAATTCAATTGCTGAATACAATCTATTTACTATCTCTGACTCGTACATATCTAGTACTACTACCTATCAGAGCTGAGCTCTACACCAGGCACAGCGGGTAGCCCAGAGCTACAGCGCCCCGCTCTCACTGTCCCCTCCTGTCGTCTCCCAGAGTGCGCTGGCTGCACTCAGCTTCCGCGTGGGCACCTACAGGCCGCGTTGCTCTGGAAGGTGCGCCACAGGAAGACACTTCAAAGCAAGACCGTGTCCCCCACTGGCCACCAGAGGAACAAGCAGGGCCGCTGGCAACCGTCTTCATATTCCCAAGCAGGCCAAGAGGAGCAGAGAGGCTCATTTCCTCCTCAACACTTACTACAAAGAAACCTGCCTGCAGGAGGTCTAGTAATCCAGGTCGCTGTGCACTGATCCTAAACAGCCCCTGATGGATGTGAAGGCTTTGGGGAGATCAATGAGGTGGGCATGCTGAGCAGCCAAGACCCAGAGCGGGGACCTGCAGCCTTCGAGAGTCTCGCGTCCTGCAGTAATAATCCTAACCTTGGAGCTGGCCGGGCTCAGGCCATGGGCGGAGGTGACGGCAGTGCTGGAGCTGGCTGGCAGGTCTCAGACCCCACTGGCCGCGTTTCACAGCTTCTGCCACCTCCAGCACCACAGCAGCCCCCAGGAGTCATCACTTCACTGAATTGTGCTCTTTTTCCACCCGGCATCAGCAGCAAGAATTCATCAAGTTATCACAGGAGGACAAATGTGAGTTCTAGAACGTTTTCCTGTTTGATTGCACTAAAGTGTCAGCGAAGTTCATACTGGGCGCACAACATCAGAGGAGAACGACCACAGTTTAAGAAGTTCACTTCAAGCTATTGAGAAGAGTTTGCGAAGGTGAGTTTGACTCTGAACAGCTGTCTGGATGGCTCTAAGGGGAAGAGATGACAGACTGGCGATGAGGGTATCAGGGGTGGTAGACTGGAGCTCCTAGAAGCGTCAGTGTTTAGAAGCCTTTTTCAAGGTGTTCGTTTTTGACATAAGTAGAAGCAGTGATGTACAGGAAAATAACATGGCATTGTAATCCAAGAACAGCAGAGTGAAATCAAATCTCCCAAGCAATATTTAACATCTAAAACAATTGATTGCCCCCGTAGACTTTGGAGACGAATCCCGGTATCTAAGCTTGAGGTTTTTAACAAGATAGATTCCCTTCTTGCTTTAAAAAATAGTGTTATTTAAATGTCATTATTGGTATTTTTATTTTCTTATACTTAATAAAAATGGCTGTTTCTTGTGTGCCTTCCCTGGGGTCTCTGTCTCAGGCTCTACCTGATCTTTCTCATTCCTGACAGGACAGCAGGCTACTAATCTCTCACTTACCCAGGCAGTCCTGACAATTAGACAGGATGCCCCCCTGCCAGCCCCTCCTGTTTACTCCAGACCGGCAGGCAGGTTCACCCTTTCCCAGTGTCTCTTGCGTTACTCATGTACTATAACCATATCTTCCCTGGGAACTCTTCCTCTGAGATAGCAGGTCAGGCCTTTGAAACAGCAGCTGCTTTCAGGGCAGCACCAGGGAGGTCAGTGAGTTCTCTGCCCAGCCCTCTGGGAGAAGCTAAAGGTCATGAGTGAGTATTGATCTGCTCCTCAAGCTAAAAGCAGTGATACCTGGTAACACCATCAGACACTGATGAGGCCAGAAGAGCCACAGAAAGCCCTGGAAAAGGGAGACTCCTGTGATGTTGCTATGAGTTTCTGGTCTCCTTGAGTTTTCGTGGAAGCATAGTACCCTATATAAAAGAGCTCCGATGTGTTCTACTTTTATGAAACTGGCTTTGGGTTTTCAGCAGTATAAGACCCCAAATGAAGACTGAATCTTGAAACTCACAGATAGCTTTTTCACTTTTGGCATTGATACTGTGTCAGTTGTCGCAAGGCAACACCAGTGTGCAGATCCCTGCATGTTGTGTAGTTCCAGTGACAGAGAGTCATTGTAAGGCTGCCCCAGGGAGTGTTCAGCACAAGAAACCAGCTTTACCTGGTACAGAGATTCTACAAAAAGCACAAACATATTTAGAAATCACTGCAGTGTTCTTACTCCCTAAGCATTCATGTACTTAAAAATGCAGTTAAAATGTGAAACTGTACTGTCACCTCAGTCAGATCAGCTCTGTTTTTGAGTGCACAAAATACAGAATCACTCATGAAGAACAACTCTTAAGTACCAGTACGTTCATTAATATTGTTTAAAATGTGTGCAATTAAAAGAGATTGCTGTATAAGCATCTAAGGATAGTCAGTCATTGGTCTTTTGCTTGTGTGTGTATGAATGCTGATGAACGCTGTGTAAAGAGTACAGAGACGTGAAGTTCTCAGAGCAGCCCTGGAGAGAGTGATGAAGAGTCCCTGTGTGCACCAGCCTGACATGTAACCAGTATATGTTTTCATCTGTACAGTGCTCACGTCTGTAGTTATGTGATTGCTAACACATAGCCTCCAATGGAGTAAAATATGTAGAAAGAGTATTTTTTTTAAATCGTGCTACTGTATGTATATGAAGAAATATCCCATTCTTTATCAATGTTCATGAGCTTACGCATAATCTAATATTATTGGTTTAGTCTTAACATTAAAGGTTTCTGTTTTATCAACTTAATTCTTCAGCGTGTTGAACCTTCTTTTTTAAAAAAATACTGAGTGGCATTAAAAAACAATAAAGGCTATTGATTGTCTCCTATGCTCCATTGTTGTATTTTAAATGCATCACAGTATGGTTTTAGCAATAAGTGGTAGGAGCACTAAAGGACTATATGAAATGTGGCTCTTTTAAAAAAATCATTAGGTAGGTCTCTTGAATCGAATAGCTGTTAAAACTCCTGTGAGCTAGATGGACTGAAGGACCTTCTCTCATTTGCAAACTTGATCATTTTCTTCCATCCACGCATTTTCTAACCACTATCCAATACAGGGCCATGGGCAAGCTGGGGCCTATCCTAGCTGGGGCAGAATAGACTGATGGACACCAGTCCACTGCAGCACAGACACACACAAACACAGACCAGTTCACACCACCTCACACCAGGGCCAGTCTTCCCAGAAGCCAGTTAACCTGCCAGCAAGTCTTTGGACTGTGGGAGGAAACCAGAGGAAACCCATGCAGGCAACATACAAAGTCCACCCCAGGTCTAGAATCGAACCCAGAACCCCTGCACAACCATGCTATAACCATGTTATTTTCCTCTGTTCTCATACATCTCAACCAGGGTTTGTTTACGTGGACTCCAGCGCTGCCGCTTGATCACACACACACAGATCCCAACTACAATGATTTTTTTTTTTATTCCCAAATACAATCAAACTCCAGTGAATCCCTCCCACCCCACCCCGGAACAAACAGCCTCCCTCAGACGGCCATGTTCGAGCTTCCCTCGGGGATGTGCTCCGGGGCTCACACAGAAACCTCCAGAGGCAGTATTAGGGAAGGGAAAACCAACAATGACTAAAAGTGGGGCTTTTTTTTTTTTTTTCCGAGCAGCAGCAGGACATGTGAACAGAAGACAATGGGTTTGCATTCACCCTGCTACAGTAGCAGGCTAGGTTTCCAAGTAAGAACTCTGAATGTGAATTTAGCTAGTTTTGGATAAAGACGCCTTTCAGCGTCAATAAACAGCATGAATGTGTGCGGCGGAGTTACAACTTAATGAGATTGAGTGGAAGTGTACGGGTCAGTGCTGGGCTTCTGGCCTGTGTCATGCTAATGAGCCCGGCAGACTGCAGCTGAAAAACTGCTGGAATTTCTCTCCTCGTCTCATTGAGCTCGGAGGCAGAGTGACCCAGGTGATGGGCCGCCACTCCAATGGCAGCCGGCAAGCTTCCCGGCGCGGGACGCCGGCCGGAGGGGGCGGAGCGTTTGCCCGTCCTCTCTTTGAAGCCGCGGGGATAATGGATCAACCGCGGCGGAAGGGAATTGATTTCATGATTTTTCTATAATTTCAACCCCTCTCCACTCCATCTGATTTCAGAAAGGGATCGGGGAGAAAAAAAGGCTAATTTAATCAGCCTGGCCCTCAATACTAATTAAAGGAGAAGAAAGGGGGCAGTAATGAAAGAGGTGGTGAGGAGCTCTGATGTTGCTGGTGGGAACCTCTTCTTAATTAGGTGAAGTCTTAAAGTAAATAATGTTACTGGAGACAAGCATGAAAGCTTTATTGCGTCGTCACTGTATGGCCAGTCAAATTCCCATGATTGATTACAGAGGTGTTCCTGGCTGGGCTGGGACGTGTGGAGCACGCCCCGTCATGCGCAGGACGGCGCTCTCCTGGGTCCTGGGTCTCCCTCGGCGTGGCTCCCGCGTGGCGCAGCCTGTGTGTGTCGCTTTGAGCCTCCACAGGGGAGATCCCCTGCCCCTGCCCCTGCCCGCTCGCTCGCTCCGCGCACACAGCCCCGCAGCTCCAGGGTGCGTCGTCTGCTGGGTGCCGCCTGGCACTGCAAGGCCTCCACAGCGCCCAAGCAGACAAGTGGAAAGTGCATTGACACCAGGGAGCAGGAGGATCTTCTTTACTCAAAGAGTTGTAGGAGTGTGGAACACCTGACCTAGCCATGTTGCTGAAAAGAATACCCTGGTTCTTTGAAGAAAGACAGCTGGGAGAGATTCCAGGATCAATAAGCTACCGACAATAAGCTACAAACAGGCTAGATGGGCCGTATGGCCTTCTCTCTTTTAGAACCGTTCTCATGTTCAATGATGCTCTAGTGGAAAGGACAGTTTTCGTTCTTGCAGCTATTAATGCAGACTGGCAGAAAACCTTAAAAAATGTTTTCTGTGTTCAAACACTCAAATCAAACACCTGCGTTAGTTCACTTTTCGTGATATGGTGGAAGTTAAGGGTAAGTGCTGTAAGAAAAGATTAACCTGCTTTGCCACAGATACGTATGTCTGTCAGTGCACTGATCTGTAACTTTTAAAACAGCTGTAGTTTTGTGCTGTTGTCCTCTTTCACCAAACCAACTAAATGATGGAAATTGCCATTGGCTCCACAGACAATTCCTGCGATTTTCCAATAAAATTCCTGTTTAATTATTGTGAGCCAGTTCTAACTTCAGACACAAGTTGTTTCTGCCTCAATTACAATGAACAATGGAAGTGCACCCGGTGAAGCATGGGGGCATCCTGCTCACTCTATTTAGCTCAGTGTTGACTAATGATACTTCGCCTCCAGAGAGAGCCTTCAAGAGGCGGGTGAGTAGAGGAAGAGATCAGCCCCTTCACTCCCCACAACAGACAGGCCCTTCTGCCTTCTCTGCTGGGTGTCTTGGCCAGCACCTCTCTCTCTGAACACTGAGAGAGCTTGCGCTGTTAGTGTGTCACTCGCTGCCCTCCATCACCAAGGCTGGAAAATAAAATAACACTTCGTCTCTGCGGCAGAAGATCCCATGCTGCTGCGCAGTTGCATTGTGCACTTGCCTGTCTTGGAAGTTTAAATCCTTAGTCTTGCTAATTTGGAGTTGAAGTAGTTTAATAGCGGGCATTAATCATCACAATTGGCAGGCAATGAAGTGCCAAGCCATGGAGCCCTGTGGGCTTCTTCAGGATTCGTGCGTTAGTTTAGACTTCAGGAATCATCTCAGCCACTGTGAGTGTTGTAAAATTTCCCTGTTTTTGCTTTCGGTTTTGAAAACAGAATCAAGAGCCCTCGGAGTCCTGTTGTTCAGTGAAGGTGCAGCGTGATAGAGCTGCTGCTGCTGCTGCAGTTATTGCAGATCGGAGGGTTCTGGCAGTGGCACAGGGATGGGAGGCAGTCCGACATGGGCACAGCGATCGCTGCAGGAACAGTTACAGTGCAGGGGTGCCAACACAGGTCTTTGTATTGCGTAACAGAGCAGCTGTTTCTCTGAGCCCCCTGAGGCTGCAGGAGCGTGGGGCTCAGAGGCATGAGAGAATAAGCACAGGCATGCGTATGAGAAATACAGGTTATGGACCAAGTTAGGTCTGGGAGAATAGTTTACATCAGGGCTGGCCAGGCCTCAGTGCCAGTTTCACAATTCCCCACTGTTGACAGTGATAACTATTACTCTATATCAGGTTACAGCAGGGACCCTGTAACTAGGGGTGTATGTGTGTGAGTTTCTCTCTTTATGGGGGTAGGAAAGACAAACTGCTGAGAGGAAATCTTTCTCGTTTTATTGACTTTAATCCTGGCGCTCGAATAAAGGTACCGTAAAGGGATTTGTGGGTCCCCAGAGCTGCCGGGCAGAGTCCTGCTGTGTCAGGGGTGCCCCGCGGGGGCGGGACGTGTCAGGTGAAGGAGCAGATTAGTGGTCGCGCTGCGCGCGGGCAGCAGGCCGTAGCAGATGGGCCAGGCCGCGCGGCGCACTGCGGCCGTCGGGGCGCCACTCCGAGCCATCCTGACAGAGCTCGCCACACCCCCCTGGCCCAAAGCCACTGGCATTAAAGCGGATTAAGCAGAGTTAAGGGCCTCGACTGGCCTCCACATTGATGAATCCACTAGCCTAATGCACCTTAGACCACTGCATAAAAGCCAGATAATGGGCTTATCCACATTCATACCTCCAGGCTGGCTCCTGGTCACAGTGCCCTGCTTGGTTGAGGAGTTACTACTAAGTACCTGGGGAGATTTCAGTATGAATGCATGGTTAGAGCTGTATTTTTGACTAGGTTAGGGCTTATGATTAGGGATATGGTTAGATTTCTTATTTACTCTCAGATACGCCTACCTACATCCTAGAGGGAGAAAGGAGAGGGAACTCAATTGAGCTGGCAGTACCCAGTACCTGATCTCCTGTCCCAGCCTGAGGAACAGACAGTGAGCCTGTCTCTCAATAATAATAATACAGTGTGTGATCCCCTGTCCCAGCCTGAGGAACAGACAGTGAGCTTGTCTCTCAATAATAATAATACAGTGTGTGATCTCCTGTCCCAGCCTGAGGAACAGACAGTGAGCCTGTCTCTCAGTAATAATAATACAGTGTGTGATCTCCTTTCCCAGCCTGAGGAACAGCAAAGCTGTCTTTCAATAATGTTCTACGTGTTGTATGTTGTATGTAAATGTCCTGTGATGTATTTGTATTGTGAATGTGTGAGGATGTTGTCTTGAGTGTATATGCTTTGGCAACACTGTAATTTCTTGGTCATGCCAATAAAGCTGTTTGAATTTGAATTTACACCTGTGTGCCTAGCATGCGTTTCTGTGGCAACATAAAAACCCTTCTGACCGGCTGTTTCTTACTGTCATTGTTGGGGTCCGACCCAGGTGTCCAACAAGGCATGCTGCTCTGTTCTTGCACTGGACAGAGGCGGACTGGACTGGACTGGACACCAGGACACTCACGGGACCTGTTAAACCTGGTCAGCGCGGGGCCATGCTGTGTATCAATGGGCCCATTTGAATGGTTCTTCTATCAAAGTGGGTGTTTTTTTTTCTTCAGTCTTCTTTCATTTCTAACAGCAGCTTGTTCCTCACTACCCCTCTGCAGATCCTCATCCTCTTATTTTGCCTGCTCCCTCGCAGAGCCGCAGAGCCAGACGTCACATGTGGAGTGTGCTATCGGTGACAATGGGACCAGGGTGCATTAGCTGTTACCCCCAGCGCAGCCAACGCAGGGGCAGTGTCACCAGCACACCTGATGTGTCGGACGCATTGTGTCGGCTGCAGGAGATGAGCAGGGGGAAACAGCCTCTCTGTGGTCACCCACCCCCTCCCGGCCCCCAGGCCCTGTGTCAACCAGACAGGAGCCAGTGACCATCCTCTAACCTCCCCCCTGGTAAAGCCCCTGATCGGCCTGCAGGCCCCTTCAAAGGGAGGAGGAACAAGGAGTGTGGAGAAGAGGGGGAGGAGGCTGTGACATTAAAGCTTATCTATCTCCCACATATCTTTGTCCAGCCCTCCTCCGGCCCATCTCCCCTCCGATAAAGAAGAAAAAGCAGACAGGCCTGAGGCTCTGAGGGAGGACTTTCTTAATTCGCATGAGCCCTCAGGTTAACTGTGGCGTGACCTCTCCGTGTCGCTCTCTTCTCTCCGCCCGAGCCTCTGGACAGCTCACAGCTGCTTCCTCGCGGTCGCCTGCCGCCCCGACATTGTTCTGCTGGAGCAGCGAGTGGGCGCCTGGTTTCGCGGTTAAACAACCCGCCCCACGCGGGCCAGGGGGACGTCCCCGCGCGCTGGAAGAGGGGCTCGCCTGCCCTCCTGCTCGAGGCCCGTGTGTGGACTTCCTTCCGTGGCTAAACTCGAAACCTTCCGAGAGACGAGTCTCAGAGGTTCGTATGGACCCACACAGGTTCACCTCTTCGGCGCCGGACGTCCTGCGATCTTATAGAAATGTGCCTTTATGCCGCTCGAGAACCCCTGAATGGCTTTTAAAAAGTGTTTCACACGGAGACAGCTCCTGGGGACTGCCGCCTGCAGAAGCAGAGCAGGGAGCTGGAGGCTGGGTTCTGAATGAGAATCAAGCCCCACAACAATGCAATGGATTTCTTTTCCCCACAAGTTCCTCTTTTGGCTGCCTTTTAATAGGTATCACACAGTGTGGGGGATTTCATTCATTCTGACTTTGCAATGTATCTTTTCCACTAGATTTGCTAACATTAGGCTCATTAGAAATTAAACCATTTGATCTGGGAAGAATTAGCCCACGGGAATGGACCACCCAATCTCTTCAAACCATTTCTCCTAATGTGGTCCAAATATTGGTTTTCCCTTAGTGTGTACATCCATACAGCAGCCATAAAGTATTCATTGTGCAACAGTAAATGTGTCAGCAGTGGGCAGTGTCAGAGTTCATGATAATCCCAAGATTGAGCTCCTCTGATTTGCATACATACATTTTTAATGGACTCTATAGAAAGAGATTCTTTTGCTTGCAATATTACCGATTGTTGTGTTGCTCATGGCAATGGGCTGCTTGAGAAGGATATTTTACCTTTTAAAAAAGGTGGAAAATATTCCTTCGATTCTTTTTAGTTTTAGTCTGGTCATTTATCGTCCAATCAGAAGATAGATTAATCAGAAGATTTAGTTCAGGGGAATCTGAAAGGGTAAGTCATGAGTAATAGAAGTCAGGAGGCAGATATTGTGGAAAGGAACAAGGAACGAAAGAGAGTAACTCAACTGATATGATTTCCCCTCACTTTTTATTACTTGCCCTCAAAAATAGAAAATCACTTTTTAACGTTGTTCCTTCTTCGTTTATTTAAATCCCACTGGCCTGGTCAGCTAGTTCAGTCTCAATGTGTAGACTTGACAGCTTTTACTGTCTCTGAGTATATATACTCTCTTGCTGAGCTGTCACAGAATTCAACAGGGAGGGCCTATATGATTGTAAATCGATATTAATACCCACATTAAGGTTTGCTTGTGACGTTTAAATGAACATTCTTGAATAACAGAGGAATATTTATTTTATAATATTTCTATCTAGATTCATACGCAGGCTTGCATGCATTCAGGTTTTTAGTACCAAACGATGTATTGTCAAAACTGCAATGTGAATACATTTGCTATGGTTCAGAAAAAGAGATCTTCCGAATCTTGCAGCTTTTTTTTCTCTTTTTGCTCAAACAAAGGCTCAGACGTCAAGGAACTCAAAAGAGTCCTTCTCCGCAATGCTTCATGGGTTAAGGAGGCCTAAAACACTTTGTATGAGATTTTGTATGGGCGACACCGTTTTTCCATTTCATCGGACTTTTGGTCTTTAAAATCACAGGTCAAATCAATGAATTTAATGAAGACCCTGCCTCACAATGGCTGTGTCGTGCATTTTGAACCCAAATAAAAGACTCAGCCCAGGTCACAAAGCTTTTTGCAGAACTTTTAAGTGGTTTGTACACAAATGTGACAGAATGCTTAGAATTTGGCAGCTCTGCGGTCCCCATTGACAAGATGTTCAAAGTATTTGGAAGAGAGAGTGTGAATGACCTTAGATAAGGTACTACTTTTGTTCCCTTTTGTGTCTGTTTTTTATTCACACCCAAACACTCTCAAACAAGAATGTGTGCTGTATTGTCTTTGCGCCTTTATTTTTCCGTCTTTAAAAAGGCAGAATCGCTCTTTAAACCTGCAAACTTTGACTCTGTGGTCATGCCACTTAAAATTGCGGCATTTTATGCTTTTTTCGTTGCATTTAAAAAGCACTCCCCTTTTATCCATTTTCAGGGAGTTACAGAAGAACTCAAGCATACCTTAATGACACTTTGATCTTTGACATCATTTTAGCCTCTGCTACCAGGGAGAAGAGTGATATTTTTTATGTTAATTGGAGACTCTTTTCATCTCTGCTTTTGTCCAAGAGCAAGTGGTTGGCAATACTTTCAGATTTTAAAGGTTTATTCTTAAAATGTGTGTGCAGGGTTTACTCCCTTTTCTTAATTGTTCCCCTAGCACAGTCTCAGAAAATACTGTAGATTTCAGCATTCCACGGAGAGATGTACAGAATGCAGCGATTGTATTCCTTTTTGTTGGAGTTAAAGCAAAAACAAATGGTTGTGCAGATTCGGTCCTGTAACTTGAAGTTCCAATTATTTGCCACTTTTAAAACCCTTTGTCTCTCATTATTGCCCTCAGCTGGGGATGGCTAATTAATCAAAATGGATTCAATTGCTCGCTGAGAGTGGCAGTGACAGTTTTGGGGATCCTAGTGCAGGATGATGGATGTAGCTCTGGGACCCTTGTCTTTTCCTCCCTCTCTTTCCCTCTGGCTCCTCCTGTAGCACTTCATTCCTGACAATCCTGCACATTTTCACATCATACAGGGATCACAATGCTGGACACCCAGGAAAGGAAAGCTCTGGAGCTCAGAGCTTTGAACGGAGCTGTGGTTTTCCCAAAGTTCAAAACCTACCGGCTGCACAATCGTGAGAAATCATGGGCCCCCAGTGTAGAGGACAGAGCTCCTGGTAAGACAACGCTATAAAACACCTTCTGGTTCTGCAGGAGAGGCTGTCATGCAGGGCATCACAAACTTGTATCTTCTGTGTTATTCAGGACTGTGGGGTTCCACTACTGATTTGAAATTAAGTCACGAAATCTGAAGACAGTTATCGATAAAGGTGCTTTTAAATGTTCACAGATTTCACTTTAAAGAAAGCAGTAATATTTCCAGTAAAAAGTAAATCACATTGTTCTAGAAGACAGCTGCATCACATTGCAATTATTACTCTGCTATTGAAGATCATAATGCTACAATTGTGTGTTGTACACTGCCTGTCTCCAAAACTTTCAGGTTTCCTATGAAAACCCAGCTCAATATAAATGCAGAGTCCTTTGTATTGGTCTCTGTGTGGTGTTTTCCCTTCATATCATATTGATGGAAGTTTAAACACCGAGTGATAAATGAGGGCACTTGAGTCATTTGCATATGCATCAAAGGTTTTTAAAGATTTTCATAACCGAATATCTTCTTTTCTTCCCAAATCTCTATGGATCGTATTGTTTATTTGGGGGACTTTTGTCCCCCTGTTTTGTTTGATTTTTTTTCTGCTGTTCATTCAGCAGCAACTTTCTGACACATCTCTGACTTTTCTCCTTACATCTGCATTAAAGCTGTCACTTCTGTTTTTTCCCCTCAATATTTGACAGCAATAGGCTCTATCAGGCTTTTATCCTTTTTTGTTCGCATTATGACGTAACCTGTGCAAAATGGCCCTGCTCCCTGGTTCTTGAGTGTAAAATTTGCTACATTTTTTTGAAACGGGTCACTGATCATTTTTGGGTCCCTTTCTTTATCTGAGTAGCGTGTTAAAACTTTTTGCAGATGCAGGCTATTCAGGAGGAGCCTGTGGCTACATGCAGAGATGAGCGAAGAAGAAAAGGCCTTCCTATTTTGCGATTGCCATAGTAACTCAAACATTGCCATTTCGCTTGTCAGTTTTGTAGGCCCAGACCAGAGAAAACAGCTTCCTGTGTAATCAAGCCCTCTACTGGAGCCCAAGCCTCCTGTGACACCGGGTTACAGGGAGGACAGTGTGCTTGTTAGGCCTGAAATTAAGCATTTCATTTTAAAATAATGCCCATTTGTATCCATTTTGTTCAACATAACAACAGCTGCTGTCTGCACCATGACAGACTTGCCTTTTCAGCATGCTATCATATGACATTTATTAATGAGTGTGCCCATTCCCCCCTCAGTTTCTATACGGCAAGTTGGATGAAATCATAAGGTTTTTAGTTGGGGTTTTTTCACATCACCAAAACCATGAGCATTACGTAATGACTTACCGAATAATGTCCCAATAATACTACAGTATATGCTTCAAACCAATGCCCCACTGGATTTCAAGCATTTGTCATCTTCTGTGACAACAGAAGTTAATTTAAATGCGTGGCTCCCACATCAAGTTTATTTTCCCCATCTAACAGAATAAAAGCAAAGCTACTCTCACTAGCAAAATCTTCCCATCTTACTTCATAAATGAGCTGATATATAAGCAGTCCGCCGGGCACCGGCAAACTCTGATCTTCTCGACTGGGTTTCTGGGACTGCTGTACCACAGTGTGCGGGGAGTGGGGGGTCCCGACGCATAAGTCCTGCAGTTTGGGGAGTGGGGGCAGCTTGTCTGGGCCTCTCCCCACGCATGAGAAGGAACAGAGAACCTCTCCTTTGTCAATTATGTTGACTCAAGTTCATGATCACCATTTTTTTTGGCTCTTCAAATATCGTTTCTTTTTTTTTTAAATTGAAAGAGCCCCCTCCGGTCCTGCCTGAGCATTGCCGATGGGATACTGAAATAACGTCCCATTGCTTCTGGTTCTCACTTGTTGCCATAGACGCGGGGGCATGGGCTTATACTCTGGTCTGTGTGTGCGCCCCAGCGGGCTCGCGTGCACTTGCTGATTTTGTCCATCTTTTTGTGTTTTTTCCCCCCTCTTCCGCTACTGTATTAGCTCCCTCTAGTTAAAGTGTTAAAAGACCAGCATTATTTCCCTGTCTTGAAGATTTACATGCCTAATGGCTTATTTATGTAATCCCGTAAACAGAGCCGCAAGGACTGCACTGTGCAGGGCTCGCGGCTGCAGACTGCGCAGGGGGCAGGTCACGGGGGTCTCAGCTGCAGCCCCGATGGGTAGCAGGCCCGTCTCCGCCGGCGCCGTGGCCTGAGGACCACCCAGCCTGTCCCCGAGCCGCGGCATCGCCAGGCGGGAGCAGGGCAGGGTTATAGTTCACCCTTCTGTGCGGAACAATCGCCAGGCTCCAGTACGGAAACCGTTTCATCCTCGAGATGAACTTCCTTCCCTCTTGGGGCAGATGCTTTCCCCTCAGCTTTTTCCCTTCTCTGTACTTTCTCTTCAGCTTCTTTTGTACGGCTCTCTCTCCTCTGCGCCAGTGGCGGGCGCAGGGCTGTGGTCTGGGGGGGGGGGGGGGTTGTCTAGGTGCTGTTTGCAGCTGACATTCTTCCATTTCATCAGACCCCTGCGAATCCTCCTCCTCCTCTTCTTCACACTGGCTCAGAGCTCTGAAAGAGGAGGACTCCACTGTGGCAATCACCTGCTCCTGGGGCTTTATCCAAGAGCGACGCACATTGAAGTGCTAAAGCCGATTCAGAGCGGACACTCCCAGTGGCTTTGAAGGCGGCAGCCTGTTTTGTGTTGAAGGAAGCGCCTTTCTCATGGATGTTACTTTCAAGGCCTAAGTGCCATGCCTATCCCCACGCAATGGCAGTAGCGTGTCATGAAACTAAAACCCAGTCATTTATTTGGTGGCTTGTTTATGGCAGCCGTTGCACAAAAGAGCAGTGGTCTTCTGTTGTCTTGTTCCATGACAGTGTCCCTCCCTTCAGGGCAGGCCGCCGCCGATCTCTTGAGAATACAGAAAGAATGAAAATTCAATACTGAATAAAGCCTGTCCCCAAGTTAATTTTCGGATGTTCCTTGAAGTGCTCTTTTTCTCTGTTCTTCCTCTCACTGTGAGCAGAGTGGACGACTGGGTGCAGTTACTGGGCCCTTTTACAGGGTACAGTGTCCAGAGTGCCAGTCTGATTTGTGGGTGTTGACTGTCAGAAGTTTTAGTAGTGTCACTAGCTGTTCAATTCAGTCTCTTGGACTGAGCAGATTCCTAGTCCAGATGCTTAGTGTTAATGCTGTCCAAGTTGGGTTGATGCATACTGGTATAATGCAGTATCCCAGTTCATTTGCTGAGTTTTTCTTGTGGGATCAGGAATCCCAGACCAGCTGGTGTGCATTGAAACTATTGTTCCCAGTCCAACTTCTGATGTTGATTTTCTGGATGGTGGTACAGCTCTGTACTGCAGTCTTGTCCACTCACAATGGAATTCCACTGCACGATGGCAAGTAAAATAGAAACCCAAGACCACTCTTTTACACACAAGCAATTCAGCTACAATCTCAATAGGATCGGATAGGATGGTTTTGTAAATGAGGCTGTTTGTATTCCATGACGTTCATGCAGGCTGAACATTTTCCATTGTTCTCTAACATACATGCATATTTATTATTACAGCAGAGGGCAATGGCTTCAGAGTTCCCTCTCAAAGCAACAATCACATAAAAGCAGAATGACATATTCAACTGAGATTTTGAGAGAATACAATTTTTGTACTGTATTTTGTACTCATCATTCAATCAAATGAATTTCCTTTACTCCTGAAGAGAATTCAGACTGACATTTCTTCTTGCATCTGTGCTAATAAATCACATTTCTGGAGAGAAACTTTACAAACCTTAAGAGCACATGACCAGATATCCCATTCATTAAACCCTGTTTAAGGTAAGAATGTGTGCTGCTGCTGTCTAGAATAGGGATAAAGTTACATCATTAAGAGACATTTTAAAAAGGATGAACAGCAATTCCTCCTCTAAAGCAGGGCTGCTGGACAAATAGAGAGAAAAAGCTTTGTCTTCAGGAAAAGCTCCCCTCTGGCAGCTTTATCCTACTGATCTGAAAAACCTACAAACCCCTCTTTGTTAACACGTTTTCGGGAGAGATTTCATGTGCATTGTGCAACTTTGTAGCAACTGCACACAACAAAATGCGCGATAATAAAGCCAGGAATTTTATTCATGGGGAGTGAGAGCACCTCCTCTCTCCCTGCTCTAACGAGAGACTGTGCTCATACAGCAAGCCTGTCACAAGACACATGGGCACACAAGAGAGCATGGAGGCCCACTGTGGTATTACAGAAAATATTAACAAACCATTCTCTTCTACAGCCGTTGTCTCACACTCCACGTGTGTGTGTGTGTGTGTGTGTGTGTGTGTGTGTGTGTGTGTTTGTGCTGTACTTCATTTTAAGCTTTTTCACTACTTCAGTACTGCAGAATCGCTACCCCTACAAATCAATACAATTTCTAGGGCATCTGAGGAAATGTTCAGATCACAGTTTGAAGGTTCACTATAATTCTTTTCCAGAGGTATTCCCACACAATTCACCTAAAGAATTCTGCATTTAATAAAAAGGTCTGTAAATAAAAGTTCCCAGACATGGGTTTAGTCCTCAGGAAACTGAACTGCAGAAATCTCACTCACACCACTCTTGATTATCTTATTGCTTAAATGAAAATGTGTGCACTTATTTAAAATTTTGGCGCGTCTTCCATTCAGTTTTGTACTAAGCATCTGTTTTATTTAATTACCCACTGGAATACTCTACTTGTGTATTCAGAGTCCCATATGATTCTGTAACAAGCCAGAGCCAAGGATGGCCCTTATCTTGAAAGTCATAGAATAGCAGACCCTTTCTTGAAATTATGCAGGCTAGGTCACATCTTAAACTGTGAAAGAATTGCTGAGTGAGCCAATATCTTCACCCACATAGGCTGTAGCACAGATCAAGAATAACACAAGATCCACCACAGAAACCTCGAAGGCAAATGTTCATTGTAAATCCTTAACCCTGCTGTCAACTCTTACCTTATGTACATTTATAAAAAGAACATTTAAGCCTTTGTGAGTTACTTAAAAAAAGCGCTTCTGTTCGGAGAACTTAATTGAAATTCTCGCTCTTAATGATCAAAAGCATTGTCAATTAACCAAATTAACATCACATCATGGCTTTTTAACGCATAACAACCACTGAGCTGGGGACATGTACATTTTAGCTAGCTTTTGAAGGTTCCCCTAAATTATTAAAACTAATTAAACAGTACTTGACACATTTTGTTGGGTGGATTCTAATGGTGCACTTCTTAATTTCATACTTAACTAAATGCTCGTTTCTGCAAATGGAAGTGATTACATTTTAATAGGAATGACATCCAGCTCAAAAGACACAAGACAGTGTGAATATCACATTCAAGGCAATCCCAGAAACTAGATAGGAGTTTTCACCGTACAGGGTATGTTGCAATTTAAATACCAGTATGGTCCTTTAGCATTACTACAGTAAATGGCTAGAATGCAAAAGGCAGCCGATAAGATTATTTAAAGTGCTGATTTTACAACTTTGCCAGTGTGCAAGATTTTTTCAGAGCTATTTGGGAAGGCCTGTGCCCTCTTGTAGTTTTGCTTTGAAAGATTGGCAGGAATTCACTCAGTGTTTTACGCAAAGCAGAGCAAATTCTGCTTCAAATTTGGCAAAAAAAAAAAAAGATTTTCTTCTCGATAAGTGCAAACCTGGGATTAACACAACCCTAATAAAGAAACTATTGGGGTTTCACAACACGGTTGAGAAAACAAGCTTCATGCTGTTGATGACCCCCAATTCATTCATTTTCCAACAGCATTAAAATCACATGCAAGTCTCATGATCAGTATCTGAAGAAAATAAAAACACCATTAGCACCCTCTGAACATCCCCCCCCATCTTAAACAGGCACCCCAATAAGGCCTACCTAGATACTGAAGAGGGCCCCAGTGTGGTATAAAGAAAAGCCTTCAACCCCAACAATCAGGTTAATTACAGGATTCCAATGTACATGCATGAAGAAAAAACACCTTACTATATTCCTTTTCTATTTGTTTTATTAAAGAAGTCAGCGAAATGTCACAACAAGCTTTTTTAAAAAGCTCTTATTACAGAGTAGTTCTGTAATCCACAGACAAGTGGATTCAGCTATTTTTAACAGTCGTTTTAAGAGGGAACAAGTGCAATAGTTTAAGTTACCCAATACTATGGATCACTTAATGAAATAAAACAAAGTAAAGAAAATGAATAAAACATTGCTTATTTAATTCCTATTTTCAGCAGTGTTAAATTCATACAGATACTGCACTACCACATCAAAGCATCTGAGGATAGATGCAGTTTCTTTTGATATTCAGACAGTAAAATCATTCTCAGATTGGAAATGCATCTCACCACCATCAGAAAAGAAACATTCAAAACATCCCTGAACAATGTCTGAGCAATAATGTGGAAGTATAAAATGAATTCCCAGAAAAGTCAAATTCCTTGGGCATTCCCAACAAGAAGATAAAGGTGAGGTTTAACCGGCATGGAGCTCTGAAAGCGAGACTTCCTGCGTGACTCAAACTTGGCATCTGTATGAAGCAGTAAGTTGTCTAAAAGCCTTTTGAACGGAATCCATTCATCCAGCATGAGAAACCTGCTTATTTGTGGCAATATTCATGGCAGCCTGGAGCCTCTCCTGGAAGCAGAGGGTGCAAAGCAGAATGACACCCTGGACAAGCTGCCAGTCCAGTGCAAGCAGGCAGAGACACAAGGATAAACATATCCAGGCTGTACTTCTAAGCCAGAGCAGCCAGTAAAAACCTATGGCTCAATGCCCTGCTAAGTGACTAATTTCTGTTTCCATTTCTTTTGCCTACTAACTTCATTTTCAATGCGTTTTTCAGCTTCACTGCTTGTCTCTCACAACAGCAGTTTTTAAAAAACCCGGAATGCAAAGTTTCACTAAGAGGACTCCAACTACATGCCTCTGGCACGGTGGCTCAGAAAACAAGGTTGGTGACCAAACCTAAAACAGAGAAAAGGACCTTTAGTCCTGTACTCGTCACCTTCCTCCACAGTCACCCTGGGCCAGGACAGCACAATCACCATGTCACATGGCGCACTGACCACCGGACACTACAGACCGACCACTGCGGAAGAGACTGCACACTGAACGTTCCCACGGCCGTTTGACGGCTGTCCTGTTGACGTCGCCAGGAAGTGCCAGCAGTTAACAGGAGATCTCTCCCAAGATGCCTGGAGACGTCATCTGTCACATCCGTCATGTCCCTGCATCTCATTCACCAGACTCACACAACCACACACTCATCTCATTTTCTTAAAATAACTAAAACGCACAACTATGTACGGAACATTGCACACAGCAACACACAAACTGGGATAATTAGGCTATGAAGTCACCGACGTCACCTGTTAAACAAGGGACACCCTGGCACAGCTGTAGCAGTCCATGTCCTACAGTCAATCTGAGCATCACTAGCAACCAGGTGGCCTGTCTGTTTGGAAGGA
Organism: Atractosteus spatula; assembly: GCF_055471065.1. Lineage (NCBI taxonomy): Eukaryota > Metazoa > Chordata > Actinopteri > Semionotiformes > Lepisosteidae > Atractosteus > Atractosteus spatula. Next base: position 6,122,104 of record NC_142712.1, on the reverse strand, counting down.
GCTCCCTATCTGCAGCTCCCCACAGAGCTGCCCTGAAGGGGGTCTTCTAGAAGGCTGCGGTGTTGGAGGGTGGAGAAGGGCAGGAGGAAGGGGGGCTGGTGGCAGACCTGGGGCTCTGCTGGCAGCCAGGTGGGCTATGCCTGACCGGGGAGCGAGACCTGTCTCTGTTGTAGCGCTGTGTGTGCCTGCCTGAACGAGAGTGGCGTTTTCTTGGCGTTTCTTCTTCTTCCTTCTGGTTCCTGGCTGACTGGTGGCCTGTACTGCCTCCTGCTGGTCGCCGCTCAGACAGCCCGCGAAGGGGGACTGTGTTCCTGAGGGTGTTGAGGAGGAACCTCTTATTGGGGCCTCTTAAAGGACACTTCATCCTGGGAAACAGTGAACAAACACAAAACCAATGCATGAAAAGCACTCCGGGGGCCACAGATAATTGCACAACGGGCACCCCAGCACCCCACTTTCTTTTCCTTGTTTCCTTGTGTCGCTACCCAGGGCCAAGACACCTGGGAGAAGCAGCTGCAGTAGGCATGTACAAATTCGATAAAGAGATTGAAAAAAGCAGATATTCCCATTCTAAGGAACTATGTATGTCGCAGCTCTTTACTTACAGTACAGTAACACCATTCTTAAGCATCTAAAAGGCTCATGGAACTACAGAGGCTGTTCGCTGTTCATGGTGAAGTGAATCTCGAGGAGTGTTCGAATTATTACACACCAGCGACAGTGGAAGACATCAAAGCAGGCAGAGGAAATGCGCCCTCTTCACTGTCCATTCTACACAGGAGGTTTTAGTATGGTAGATGAAATGGAAAAAAAGAACATGATATGTGAAGAGACCCTGTGGGAGAATCGCTGCCCAAGGACTGCTGGTTTTGACAGGCTCTCCCCGTGCTCAGGTTACGTGAGCCGGCAAGTCGATGAGCTGTGCTCTTAGCACGAGAGCACACATGAATATTGCATCTCTGTGAGGTGACAAGAAACCCAGCTCAAAGGAAAAGAACTCAGAAACAATGCGATGTGGAGTCTTCAGTGTCTGTCTTGTTAAATGGGCAGGGACACAACACGTCTACAGTACTCTGTTAATTTAGCTCCCTCATTTCACTCGTACTAATGAAAGAGTCGAAACATGAAATCAGATGATACCTAAACATCACTCTCCTGAGACGTCCCCGCTATCTGCCAGGAGACTGCATCATCAAATCAAAACGATCGATTGCTTTCTGCCTTTCAGTTTACCAACATCTCAATTACTGGAATGTGAATCTGTCACTATTAGTGCATCCAGCGTATCAGCTCTTAAAAATGGATTTCAGCAATTGTGGGGAAAGAAGAACTGCTCTCATGGAATGACCTTGGCCGGAACAGTAACATGGAAAGATATTAATAACTAGTAATCATGCATGAAACCTAACTCTGCTTGCACCTGCAAAAGGGACTAAAGTATTATAACAAGTGTGCTGAAATAAAACTAGGACAGGAGAAAATGCATAAAAGGCACGAGCCAGAATGCTTGAGATGACCCATAAGTATCTTTGAGAGACAAGCATGCTTCCCTGACATAATCCCTGCTGTCACTGGAAGAGCTATATTATCTTTTTTGACACTGATGCTCGTGTGCAAAATGTTACCACCTCACTAAGGTGACAACTTTCTAATGGGAAAACATCATCTGACCATTTCCAGGTTAATAATAAACCTGTTCAGCATTTATGTTTAAACGCTTCTTTCTTTATTTGACGACACTGAGTATTTGATCAAAATTGGTCAAAATGGTGTGACAGGGTATTCCTGTCAAATGTGGCAGGGAAGTCCCAGAGCACAGCACACTTGCACAGTGCTGTGTGTCTTACCAGCCAGCAGGGCCCATAGTCTCTGCCCGGATCCTCCCTCGCTTCGCCTCGTTGAGAAGCTCGTCCACAGCTCTCCTGTTCAGGAAGAAATCATAAAAAAGGCTTTTATACTGCAATGCTGTACTGAGTGCTCAACCTTGCTATAGACAGCAGCTCTAAAGACACTGTAGGCAAAGTGTTATAGGTATCTCCAAATCAACATGTGTTACAGAATTTTAGCAATACCAGTTATAACAACTATAAATTGGCACAGCCAGCGTTAAACATTTATGTTATAACTAAAGACTTGCTGTACAGAGTTTAAGATGGGTAATTTAAGTTTAACTTAGCTGTTGGGGGTGCAGTATCAACCTCTTTTTCTAATATTAAAGCTTGAGGTGCAGGTTATAAAATTGTCAAATGATTCTGAAACTGAATGAGGCTGTGCTTTTGTCTCACACAAATATGTTTTTTTGGTTTTGCTAAAGCTATGAATAAAAGGTACGCCGATCTGAATTCAAGACAGACCTCTTATTCTCTCCAATGCTGCAACCTGACACCACGCTGAACTGAATACAGAACCCTGGTTTTGAGCCAGCTGTTTCACACCATCTGTTATAACACCTATCAGTGACAGGGCATACCAACTGCTGGGCAGCTGTCATCCTCTACCCCGGCACAATGTGCCCCAAGTGTGGATCTGCCCAGCCTGCCTCCTCTGTACAGCCCTCACTGGCAGTGGGGGCGAGTTTATGGCTGAACAGTGCTACAGAGCTGCCACCCTTAAGCATTGCAATTTCATTCCACACAGCCAAACACAGAGCCACAAAACAATTTATATTTCACCACAAAGTATTCTGAAATGTGCAGAATTAGTGCAAATGCTCAGTGGCCGCCTCTCAGAATAAATCTAAACTTCGACCAATAGAAATGAAGCACTAGGTGCTGGATGGCAGGTTTTCATTGAGTAGAAGCAGGAAATGTGTCACACAAACGGCCATTGTCAAATATCAGGAATGGAGCTCCTGACTGGCCAGCGGGTCAAAGCATTGAATAAATTCACACCTAACACTAATTTAAACGGTTTTAATAGCAAATCACAAGTCCATATTTACTGCGATATTGCAAACAATGTGTAACAATTAATTTGAGAAGCAGAAATGTTTTACGAATTGAAACTTTGCTTCACAAAGCTAGAGAGTTGTAATTTCCGAGACTGAAGTGCTTGTTGTGGCAAAAACAGCCGAAAAGCAGAACACAAAGCTGCCTTCTGGGAGTCCCAAGACATCCTCTCTCACCCCTACTTATGAATCAGGTTTAAGGAAACATGTAATTTAATCTAGTGTGGTAACATTTAACAACTACTTAATCATTCTGGTCTGGCAAGCAGTCAACTACTTTATACTGAGCTGTATAACCACCAAAAAGTCAGAAATATGGGATAATTATAATGCCTTCTAAACCACCACAAGGACTATATTTACAAAGAAAAATTCATAATGAGCTTTTGCCCTGACATCTTTGCCCTTTGAAATGCAGAAACTGTACTCTGACAGCTACATCTGCTCTCGTCAGCAGTTCTTTTCCAAGTTTGTTTTGGTGGATTGGCATATGGAATAATAATATAATTTACTCACTCCTTCTTAAAAAAGGAGAAATCTATTCCCAGCTCCGTGCCAAATTGAAATTAGCATGTACAGCAAACATAATATGAAGCACCATTGATCTAAAGGGGAAAACTCTTCATCGGCAGTGGGTTTTCAGGAACATATACACAACATCCTCTACAGCTTTATATTAATTCATTCTTCTCTTTTGTCAAATGCACTAAAACTGCTGAAAAAATAATTAGAAAAAAATCTGTTACTTATCATTAATGATCTTCCAAATTCCACTTCTAAAGACTGTAATGAACTTCCGTTTTCAGTTTCATTCCATGGAAACTGTCTGATTAGTTTTGACTGTTAATGTACAAAACTGTGGTTTTACCCATAATAGGTGACAACGTAAAAAAAAATGTCTGATTTTCGCCAGCTACTGAGCGGTGATCATAGTAGTGTGCGATACATATCAGACATGTACTGTATAGTTACTAATAGCTCACCTCAAACTTTTAAGTATGTTCTCCTATTACACGTGTCATAGAAAATACATTGAATTATTGAGCAATGCACAGCACATTTTTTGAACATGAGTACTTAATAAATTCGGACGATCGGTATGGCTAGTCGTGCAGTAAAATATTTTATTAGAGTACAAAGGTATAATAAAATGAGCAAGGATCAACACCACAGTAACAGATCAGACAGTTAATTCAACGTGTTAAGAAGTGCAGAACGCAACATTAACAAGCTCTCGGGTGGTATTACTAGTAATGTTTTCCATTGTAAACAAATGGATATATGGTAAAGCGCTAACTGCAAGTACAATAGTTCACTAAGTGTTTCGTTAATGATTGTGATTATTTCTAATTTCTCGTATTAATAATAAAGGCATTGGAAGCATTAATTACAGCACATTAAGGAAGCGGTACTGATGCCGTGATACCTGCTTCAGCTGACAACCAGCGGCCGCGGCACCCCCTCTTTCGAAACCAGCACGATGTTTCTACATTCAATGTTCAAATCTGTGTACATTTTCCACCGCTGTACTCACCTCTCCAGCTCTCGATCCTCCTCCATTTCAAATACCACACGCCGAGACTAGACTAGACGAGACGACAGCACTCAACGCCGTCTACTCCAACTTCCTAAACAAGAGCTTCCAGGACCAGTAGGACCCCTCCGCGATTGGTGCCCTCGCAGATGCCGTACTGCGTCGCCAGCGCTAGAATCGCACTAAGCGATTGCACAAAAGCATTCTTTGGCCTACGTGGCGCTCAGATCATTTTTTAAAGCGACTTCTTGGTGCGGCAGCCATGAATAAGCGGTGCTCCGGGGAGCGATCGCTTAGCAAAGCACCGAGGCGGCTGTGTTTTGAGTCAGGCGCTGTGAGGGGGTGCAGGGCGCTTCATGCTACCATGACATCACGCCGGCCCCGCCCCTCTCCGGTGAGCTCTGGGCAGGAGGGCGGGTGGGGCGGTTCTCCTCCCCCGGTAGGCGGCGAGGGCGTCAGTCCGCCGTGCGGTCGTGCCCTGTGTGGCTCAAGTGAGTTTTGATTGAGCCGCAGAATTGTCCCAGGTCCGAGCTGGAGTTCACAGAAGGGCGGCGGCGAAGAGGGGGTGGTGGGCACTTTGCAATAGGTAATGTACTGCGGTATCCATTTGTTCGTTCTGCATGCGTTTATAATTTTAAAATAAGAATGTCGCCGCCTCCGCTACGATTCGAAATAGTTACTTTGTTCAGGAGGACAGAAAAAAAACGTGTGAGAATTTTTTCAAAGTGTCTCATCGTACTGTTCTTGGGGAGTGTAGTGTAAATTGTACTGCTTATCAATAGGCGGATATTATTTGATAATACATGATCTGCCTGTGTTACTTACACCCCCTTTCTTTAAGTGAACGTGATGGATGCTTCGCTTAGGTGACAAGCCGTAGAAAACAGCTGTACAGTCTGCTATGTACAGTGAGCACTTTCAGAAATGTGTCCATGATTTGACGTCCAGTTCTTTGTTGCCGTACAGTATATAGGTTAAACGAGCAGCGAACACAGTAGGTAACAAAGACATTTATATGAAATATCGATTGCAGTGCTCAATGTTAAACGCCATCCGTATCAAATTGCCCGTTTCCTCACTGGGATTCCTGCTGACAGATCTGAGACGGCGGACTCAGTGCACGCTGTTCTCTGCGTTGGTTGCTTGTCATCCAGCCACGGTGGGGGCACCCCTTGAGTTTCAAGGAGAATGACAACGACTTTGTGTGAACAAAGCAACACCTAGAGAACAATAACTGTTGGTGGACTTCGCTTTCCCTACTTCGACGGCATTGTCTAGTCGCAGCCTGGTGCCGCGAATGAATTGCTCGAAGGTTCAGCGTTCTTTGAAATTCATGATGCATGGAAAGCACACGCTGAGCACACCTTATAGCAGTCATAATTTGTCTCTGTTTTACAATGTGAGATAATTGTGTCATTTATCTGAGATGTAAAATGCAAGCCTGCATGCTACACACAGTGTGGCCTAGATTTTCTGAAATATATGTGTGCACCTACTGTATAGTGTGCACGCTCTTGCACAGAGACTATAAAAGATGAATTGAACTCCAAGGCTTTTCAGGTCAGTGCACCAGATGCAATATATATATGTTCTGGCTTATATAATGGTATTTTTCATTTAAAGCTCTGTACAGTTGCACTGATGTGGTGTTAATAAAAGATTTAGCGACCTAGTCCTGGCAGTATGCGGTCTCTCGCAGTCCTACAGGGTGGTGAGGAGCGTGGACAGAAGTCAGACATCTTGTGTCGGATTGGAGTCTTGGGGTGCAGAGGGCAGATTGGCGTCCTCAGGGCAGCGGTCTCTATGGGCACAGGCAGCTGTGGGCATGTGAGGAGACTGTTCGTGTGGACAGACGCCCCATGTGTCCACTAACACTGGACCAAAACCCAGTGACCATTTCTGCCTGATTCCTCCGACATGCAGCGTGGATTCAGAGTAAAAGTAACAGCTTCTTTGGGAGAAGGAGAAACTCGCTGGCGTTATCTGGCATCGAGCTACAGCTGCAAAGTATTTTGTAGGTTGTGTGGTAGTTTTAAAACAGATCTTACACAAGCGTTCTCTGGTGTTTAAATAATTTAAACTGCATGCCTGTTTCTCTGAAGAGTCTGGCATGAAGCTTGGGCCTGGCGGTTTGTCTCGAGTCTTGCTTTACTCCGCTCAGAGTTGAACCTCGCACAATAATGTAGGGAAAAACAAGCCAGGAAAACGAGGTTGTTGATGTACAAGGCTGGTTTCATTTCCAAATCTTTGCCTTTGCTGCTGTCGCAGTCGAGCTTTGACGGCATGGTACGGTGTTTTATCACAAAGAAGAACCCTGCGAGAGAACCTCTGCTGCTACCCATAAGCATAACATTCCACAATAGGTTGTTGTTCTGGAGGAACAAATGCTTTTTTTTCCCCCAGTTTGTGCGAGACAAAACGCATCTTTGCAGCGTGACCTTGTGCCAAGCAGTGAAGCACTTGTCAGGCTCTTTGCCTCTAGGAGCTCAGCACTCCTCTTTTGCCAACATGTGTCTTTTCCACTGACCTTTCCACCTGAAGCCTCCTGGGACGATCAAGGCAGAGCGGTTTTTTTGAGGGCAGGCCGTCCGAACAGCCGGGCTGGGAAGTTCCCTGCATCGGCTTTATCTGTCTGGCCAAAGAGATCTCAGGTGACATTGGAGCTGCTAGGGGGTGGCATGGAGCGAGGGCTGGAGGTCTGGAATGTATACAGGAGTGTTCTGGGCTCAGAATGCTAATGAGGACATGAGTCTTGTAATCCTGCTTCCTGCACAGACCCACTGTACATAGTGGTACATCAAAGGGGTCCAAATCGCAATAAATCATCTCTAATAGCAATGACAGTGGTATCACGCGTTCCAGTCAGTTCTAAGTCACTCTTTGTCAGGTGCTCTTCATCATTAATCACCTTTGTCAGGTGCTCTATGCACATCCATTATGTTGAGAAAACTTCTTTTTATGCTACAGTTCATAGATCTCCCAGAATAGCTGAACTATTAGCTATTAAAAAATTGGGTTCAGTTTCCATTGAAAATTGTTGTAGAAGTGTGTTTCTGCAAAAGAAGGAAAAGCACTTGAGTGAAAGGAGAAGAACAATGCAAAATGTCTAGCAGAGTATGTAAAGCCAGGATCCTGTTGTGTTTCTTCTGCAGAGCACATTATTGAGCACGGTTTTTCCTCTGTTGTCTCCATCTGTTGTTGGGGATAAAGGTATCTGGAAGATCAATGTCCATTTCATTGTTACTATTAAAGACAGTTTATTGCATCAGTTATTGATGCTGTGGGATTGATTGACTCCTCGTCTCCGGATTGCTCTAATGGTAGCTGTCTCTCGCAAACCACATAGCTGGAATCTAGAAGCCAGATTTATGTTTACTCTGCTACTCTTCCCCCATCAGACTGCAGTCAGGATTCAGCTATTCATTTTCATTAAACCTATTAAATTAATTTCTTAGAGGCTGCCTTCTGAAAGTGAAAGCAATCAAATTACTAAGTGAAAAATGGCTAGACTTAATGATTATTGATTATGAAGTACACTGAGTGTCTTTGCTCCTCTTTATGGTCCTAATCAAGAGGTTGGGTAGCAGCTGTCACCGAGCGCAAGTTAAAACACATAATATTACAGAAACGGACCAATGAATCGGCATAAAAAATGAAACCATATCTTAACAAAAAGTGTTTAAAATACCTGAGCAGGACTCCTTCCTTTATCTACTGTTGACTATGAATGGTGAAATGGATTTTTGACAAAGTGCAAAATGTAGACTGGAACTAAAAGAATTCCTTTGAGTAAAATAAACTTATCATGGAAAATTAAGTAAGTAGGCAAATGTCTAATATTGCTTCCCAGTCAGCCAGGGGCGTGATATGTGAAATCACAGCAAGATGCTAAATATGGAAAAGGAAATGTTTGTTGTTCGCCTGGATGCACAGGAAGGTTTATCCTGCCACCACAGACCTCTGGGAGTCATGCGGCTGTGACACTGGGGATAATACAGTACATTTGCAAGCACTGGCATTGTCAGTATCAGAAACAAGGTTTTATTTGTATCAGGTATCCAATTATTTTAGTAAGTGCACTAATGTAATAAAATAGGAGGTGTGGATATTTAAATAAAGATGGGTAAAGTTATAATCATAGAATTATAATATAAAAATTGTGTCCTGACCCCAGCTTGCCTTGTAAGCAAATTATTTAAGTGTCAGCGCTTAAAGGCAGGTGCTTTTTTTGTCTTCTTGGGCACACTTTTCTATGCTACCAGTTAGGTAACTGTAAAAAAAAAAGGCAACAAACCTTAGCAGAACTTAGCCCTCCAGCTGAGCTACTGTAAAAGAGAAAGGGGAATCTGCTTCTTATAAAATGAGAGCCCCTGCATTGGACTGAATCCCTTCCTAAAAGGGAGCTAAGCAAATGTTACATATTAGTAAAATTCCTTTCTCCATTCTCCAAATAGCACATCACTACATACCACAGATATATGAGAAAAGTATTTTTACAACTATACGACAGAAGTTTCTAAAACTGTGAGTTTTAGAAACAGTCTGGGTGCCTACAATGCTGTTATAAGAGAAAGAAATAATCCGAGAGTCGGTCTGTTCAGTGCTCCAACTACCTTACAGCAAAGATATCTGTCATCTGGTCTGCAAAGGAGGAGCCCTCACACAGTCCTGTTCTTCTCCCTTCCAATTCCTCTGGTTCTGTGACTCAGTGTGTTGCTCTCTTTAACCTGCCTCGTGCCCCAGTTTCTGTCTGTACAACCCCTAAACTGACAGGCGTAATGACCTTGCCACAGATGATCTGGTCATTGTTAGATATTAGTAAAACTGGTTTGCTACCTGGGTTTATGGCCCTTGGGACTGCCTGGAGTAACAAGATAATAGTCAGCTGAGTAAATGCTGGAAAAAATGGGGTGCACTGAGCTAATTTTGATACCTTCGGCCCATATGACATGATTATTTGTGAAACTGTCGGTTGCTTGTTATTATATACCCTCCTTATTTGATATGGCTGATTGTATTGTATCTTTTATACCTAGGCTCTCCCCACATAGGGAGAATGCAGATGGGCAGAAGGACACCCCTGGCCTGCTTGTCTTTTGGAACGTCGCAGGCTCTGCAGTGACGCACGGCAGGGTGAGCGCCGATTGGGGGAGAGGCGTGTCCCTCAGTGATGTCACTGCAAGCCTGTAGGTGTCTGGGAAGTGGTTCACAGGGTTGCTCCTTCACTGACAGCCAAAAGCTCCAGCCCTGATGGACCCAGCTGTATGCCTGACACTCGTGCACGACCATAGAGCTCCACATACCTCCCTTAGCTGGAAGACCCAGCTGCAGGCAGATTATTTAAACGTTCTGAACATTTAGCCCCTCTGCAGCATGTTAGCAAGTGGTAGTTCGGACGCTCGAGTGAGTGAACCTAGTTAAAATAGGTGTCTCAATGCTTATACCTGCAACGGTATGCAAGCTCATTGACCAGACTGTACCTGTAATGACAGCCAGTTAATTAGTTGCTCATTCATTCCGGTGCCGAGAGTCAGGAATCTCGGTGCGAAGCAGATTCCATTAAAACTGGTGAGTCCAGCCCTTAGGTCATGCTCTGGTGGAAAAACAGCCCCTTATCTGAATTGACAGGGCAATTAGCAGCTTCATTTGAAAACATCACCAGTCAATTTTTCAGTGATCAGGCTCTTTGGCTCGCTTCAGGAAGTCAGGGTTCTGGCAGCCCTTTTGCCACTCGCCCTCTGCTCTCCAAAAAAAAAAAAGATGCAGTTTGCCGTTCCGTGACAGCCTGTAATAAATCAGACGCTCGGGGAGTTTGTCAGTCCGCGTGAGGCCTGTGGCGGAGACGGAGTGCGCGCGTGCCTGTCAGCCTGCCATTGCTTCAGGGGCGTTCGGTACACAACCGCTCCCTTACACTGTTGCACGTTCCTCTGTTCCGTATTTCCGACTCTTCAGCCCTGCTTCTGATTTCTGGCTCTCGTCCGGATTCATTCCAAAGCAGTGTTTATTTTCCTAATTATCTCCAGGAGATATCCTGGAGGAATGTTTGTGAGCACGTTGGCTTTAAATTGCACCAGGGAGGCAGAGGACATTCATGAAGAGATCACTACTGGGACAGCTAGCAGGTCTTTAGGCAAATCAAGACCCCCTTCCCCTCTGTTTCCCTTAATTCATTCTGGCGCACGCCTTTAGTTTTGATTCATAAATATAATTACAGCTCTCCGCTGTCAAAGCACAGAACAGCAGAAAAATGCAGAATGCATCTCTGCTCTTTCTGCTCAAGTCTTTAAAATGAATATGCGGTTTGAAGTGTGAGCTGATCTCTGCACTGGCACACCGTACAGTCTGATGACGCTCCTTGCCTTCCCACAGCTGCAGATGAACCCCGCAGAGGGCCGAAGGCAGTTTTACGTTGTGCTATTTGCGTGACCCCCATGGGATTTATATGCTCAGTTCTTAATTTGTGGCAAATGTATTAACAGCCTGGAGGAAAGGCTAATCTTGTCTAACAATGCCAGGAATTATCTGGGACAAGGTTGGTACAGGAAGTTTGGAGTGTCTTTCTGCTGCACATTTCTTGGGATTATTTCTCTCTTATAACAGCATTGTAGGCACGTATACACGCAAGACTGTATTCGGGATTCTTGAATTCTGTTGATCAGAGAGGCTTGTTTTTGTAAAACCCCTTGTTCTGGGGCATGTATCCTTTCACTCTGACCCTCAGGACACCAGGCTGTTTTCTCTGACTGACAATGTATGTAACTGGACCGTGGTCTGTTTTTTGGCAGTACAGACAAAATCGAAACCATCCTTAATCCCTTTCTCTTTGGGGACAAGGAACCTCTGCCTTGTTTAATCCACAAGAATGGAAACCACTCTGTTGTCCTTTTAGTGCTTGTCTCGGTTTCTGTGGAATATACAGTATGACATAATCTTCAATAACCTTGAGTTACTTTATAAAGTCCCAGAGATACAGAGAGCAACTATGAAATTAATACTGCAAACCTGGTTGACTGTGTGAACATATGTAAACTGGTTTAGAACATTTGAAATTAAAATTTGATAGATTAGGAGCATGAAAATTACAGTACAATTGGTTTGATTGCAATCTGCATAAATATTAATACCTTGCGAGAATTCTCTGATTATTTTAGCTGAAGTAGAAATACTATTACAGATAGTCTGGTTGTCTTAGGAAGATGCCTGTGGCAGATGTTATGTCTCTGGAGTTATGCAAAAAAACATCAGATATGAAGATTAAAGGGTGTATTCCTTTAAGTACAGCCATGCCCTCTCTCCCACCCTGCTGTCGTGACAGTCGTACAGCACATCTGTCCACAGATGTGTGACAAGTGCACTCAGCTTATGTAAGCAGTGGAGGAATCACCTTTGTTGTAGATAACAGATTCCCTGTAAAGAGAAAGAAGCAAACAATGTTACAACATTAATTATTGCAGAGATTATCCATTAAGGGGAAGGGATTCATTATTTTGTATCTCTGCCCTTCTGCTTAGTGTGTGTCGGCTAGGCAGCTTTCAGAATGAGATAAGCATGATTTAATACAGAAATTGTCAAGGAGACAACCAGCAGAGTCTCAGTAAGTCTGAGCCGTGCCATGCAGAAGAAGAAGCTGAACTCCGGGCACCTGTCTGTGATTTAAAACAAAGTAGCCATTTTTTCATCCTCGTTTTGATTTTGCAGTGTTAAGCCGCAGTGTTTTCATCTTGGGACATGACCTCTGTAAAACTGAACAGCACTTAATGAACTGCAATAGCCCAGAGCTGTTTAAACAGATTTCTAATGTCATTGTTTTTGTAAATTAGTCCCATGTGCAGTAATTCACACATTTCTTTGACTAATAAAAGTCTTTACGGGTTAACTGCATTTAGAGTTATACAAGAAAACACATGAACCGTGTTTTCTTTCAGACAGTATCATTGATAACCATCTCTAGTTCTTCCTCCTGTTGTTTGGAGGGATATTTTTGTCCTCTGGATGTTTTCCCTGCCTGTTATTCTCCCAGATTACCAAGTGGTCAAAACCCTCCTGATCAAAAATCCAGATTTCCCGGTCATTGTGCAGTATGGTGTCTGGCGCCGAGCGGATTTCTGAGTGCGGGAGACTGGCGGTCACTAAGCTGTTTGCCAGCATCTTACTGCTGCCATTGAACCGCAAGAGGGAACCCAACTAATCCTGGAATATTTTGGGCTAAGCTTAGAAATTGGTAGGTAATTTTAAACAAATACTGAAAACAGTGGCTGGGCAGCGTTGGGCAGACATGAATAAATGGCCTTGTCCCCTTCAGAGTCCTCAGGGGTATTCACTCAGGCTGGTGAGCGTGTCTCTGTTTGTGTGTGCCCACATCAGCAAGTGTCTATACTCGATGTGTATGTGTGTATAGCGGAATAAATATATTTTGTGACAGAAGTGTTGCGGCGATCGTCTCCTCGTTTCAACGGCACGTGCGGATTTGATCCAGAGCCGGGTCTGACGCAGTCTGTGGTTTCTGATCGCCGCAGGGCTGGGCCCCATGCTCTGAACAGGACTCAGGGCTGCGGGAGTGACGGGCTGGGCCGAGCAGAAGGGGAACAGGAGAGGGAGTCACTTCCAGTGTGGTGAGTGGAGTGGGGAGATGGGGGCGGCTGCTCTACACTCACTGTCTGCCTGCTGAGGGACCGCTGTCATGCTTTCACATCACATTGCTCCTGATTTCCTCTACCCTTCACATTTGTGACAGTTGGAGCGAGTTTTGACTCTGACTAGAAAAAGAATAGCCTTGAACTACGGTAAATCTTGAGTGTGACATTGCACCAGGTTGCAGGAGGTGTGAATGGCTGGACCTGTGGGTGGCATTTCTATTTTCTGTATCCATTCACGAATATGTAGAGAAAAAAACAAATTAAAGACAGAAACCTTGTGACTGAAGCACCAATTAATGAACAATGAAACTGACATGCTGTAACATCCCTTATTACATTTTGTGACCTAGAAATGTTACCTTCATCGCTTTTAATTTAATTTGAGCCCCAAATGAAAGCAAACATTTTCAGGTGTCAAATGAAAAGAGTTTTTATTTTATTTATTGCATTATGTTTTTGTTTAAGTACAAGATAATGGCATTATCTCTCTGCACATAAAAGCACAGCACAGCACAGCCTTTATACAAACGCATTCACAGATCCTCGTTGCTTTTGCTGGCTTGCTTGAAGCAGTCCTGTGTGTCTGAGGTGGCAGTGGTGTGTGTGGTGTTTGTTTCAGGGACATCCTGTGTGGGATGAAGGGTTAGTTCTGGGGCAGTACTGGTATCAGATGAACTCTGACTGTGGCAGCTGGGAACGAAAGGTACTGTTCAGCACTTTGCAATGGAATGCGAAGCCTCTGCAGAGCTTCAGGTCAACACTTGTGTCTGTTGCTGCTATATTTTTGCAGTCAGTGAAAGCAACATGGAGACAGCACACAGGCTCACGATTTACTCTGCACACAAGTGCTCTTTTCCATTAGTTTATTATTTTTTTCAGATGCACGTATATTATTCTTTTTTCCAACAGAGCTTGGGCCTTGACTGATGTGAATTGCACTCACTAAGGCATTGAGGATCCCGCTTGTGCTGGAGGACTTCTGTTCTGTGAATTAAAACTGGGGCTGAAAGAGAGAGAGGGCTTGTGGACTGGGCCAGTGGCGTTTATCTCCTTTGATCAAAGGAGTTATGTAATGTAGATTATTGCCAGACGTCCCACAGCTCTGTCTTATCCAACCCGGCATCATTCCTGCAGTGCAAGAGAGCCGGGAGGTGTGGGGGGAGGGAGTTTGGTGCAGGACAGCCCAGTCTAAAAGGGTCCAAAAAAAACAGGCAGGCACTTCCTGAGCTCCCTGATGCGTGTGAGGTGAGAGGACAGATCATTTCCACAAAAGGAGCCATTTCGCACTGAGAAGTGCCGTGGCTGAACGATGCCAGTGCGGCCATTGAATTAAACCTTTTATAAACTTAACGAGCCCCAGAGCCTTGGTGCAGCAACTCTGTTTTGCACACTGCTGTTTCAGTCCAGTGGGGGCAGGCAGGGGGCTGAAGGAATCCTCCAGCAGAGCAAGCAGTTCCCTGCCCTCGTAGACCCCAGAGCAGAGCCTGTTCTCTCCTTCTCTCAGCCTGTGGGCTGTTAATATAACAGTAAGCCAGCTTTCGGTGTAATTGCAGCTCGTGCCGTATAACACTGGGAGGAACTGGGGTTCAGGCCTCCGCAGGATGTTCTTGTGTTTTTTGCACCTCTCAGCTCTTTGCTGCCAGATTGACCTAATTAGGTGCTTCAATGGGCCAATTTTAACAACATAATGCCATAAGTAAGGCTGAAAAGAAAGGAAGCCCTTCGGCCTGTCTCGCTCTTTGTGGTTACTCAGTAGCTAATCGATCCCAGGGATTCATTAAGCCTTTTCTTTAAAGAAAGATTGAAAGAAAGGAGTCCACTTCAACAATGTGATTGGGTGGTGGATAGTTCAGTACAGGTGCCCTTGTTGGATAGCAGCATTACCAGCTTGTAGACTGAGCTTCTCAGGTCTCAGAAGCTCAGGAAGGCTGGGCCTGGGGAGTACTAGGATGCAAGACCTGGAGTGAAAGCTCGCTCTTGGCTGTAAGTGATTGACTGGTGCTGTAAGAAGTGGTTTTCCTGCATTATTATATTTCATAATTATAAAATTATACTAAATAATAAAATTACTGTGACTGTCATCATAATATTGCTCATAATATTTCTCTTAATATTCCTCAGAATCCTTCTATAATTGCTTTGTGGAAAAAGCACAGTACAATATCCTAAAGCTTGGCAAGGAACATGATAAGAAACTATAAAGCCCAGGGAGGTATCATAAAACATGGTACACAATGTGCTAAACCACTTCAAAGCAAAATAAATTAATTGAACATGGGGAAAATTAACCAGAAATTCAGCATTGTGCAGGTATATTGTGGCAACTTGTCATTAGAATTGAGCTGTTGATGAACTCTTGTAGCCTATTGAGGGCCATGGAGCTGTTTAGGCACAGCTCTCCAAACTTGTCATGTTCTGACTTCTGCCCTCTGACCTCAGCTTCCTGAGAGAGGGCAGCATCCACAGTTAAGTTCCGTTAATACCTGGCTGTTCTCCTATGGACTTGTTCACTGACAGCAGAAGCATCTGCTGATCTGTTAGGGAAATGTGTTTAGGTGTTCCGCATGGCACTGTGCTGGGTCTTTGTGGCTTCTAAATTGATTGTTTTTCAGGGCTTTCCTAATATTACTCCAACCTGGAGTGTTCGAAAGAAACATGCCACTCTTTAATTTTTTTAACCAAACAGTGTTAGTTTCTTTGCTGGAAATTAAGTCAGTTCTATTCCACATGAGAATTAGAATGTGTCTAATTGAGATCAAATCCTTACCTTCCAAACCCCTGTCTGAAAACCCTTTCAGAACCTCTGTTACTCTTGAGTTCGCTGTTCACCGTTAGGTAACTGATTCTGTAAACAGAAGGCTACACAGGGTTTTGCAGCCTTCTATGAAGAATTGCCTTGGCCAATCCCAATCCCAATTCCAATTCCACTGACACCAGTGGCGCAGAGCACTGGGATTGTACTACAACAGCTGTGACAGATGTGTCAGATGTTTGCCTTTCCCTGGTAACTCCTGCTGTCCCAGGCTGGCTGTCCAGTGGTTCTGTTCTGCGGCCTTACACTGCAGGCATTGGAAAGACCATGGTGATGGAATGGGCATGATTTAATGGAAGGAATTAAGAGTGATTATGCTGCTGTTGGCAGATGGGTTTCGGAGTGCGGGGGCTGTCAGACTGGATTATTAGAGTTGCCTGGCTCCTTTCCCTAACCCTGGGCCCTGTTTTAATGAGCTAGGCAACTGACTGCTCGAGTCCTGCCAGCTGAGATCTTTGTTGAAAGAGTGCTCTTCCGCTACCTTGCTGGATTAGCTGGATTTGTCAAAACTGTGTTTGTAAATTGCCCGGGATTCATTTCTCTCGCTTATCTGGGTCAGGCATCGAGCGATTCAAGGTGTTTATCATTTAATTAGTTTCGTTAAGGAGACATTGAAAAGGGACAGGTCTGCAGGCTGGCACACAACGGAATGGGATAGGGGGCTGGCGGTCAGCCCCATTACATGGTGAATTCCAAAATACTGACATGTGACCCATCCCTTCTAAAATATGAAGACCCCCCCCAGCCAGACTAACACTGAGTTCCTGAAATCAGAAGGAAAAACGAGGTGCTAGTTTGCCCTGCCACTTGACCTGAACATCACCGAAGTGTAAAGAAGCTTGACAGGAGATACAAGCTGAGAGATGGACCAGATAGAAAAATAATGAGCTCTAGTAGACTATCAGAATGTGTAGAGAGGTGTGGCAGGTATGCTTGCTAACAAGGGGCATATTTCGAGGAGAGAATGTTTGTCATGAATGTCAGCACAAATATCCTCTGGTGTTTTTTTTTTCTTTTTAGAAGGCTAGTATGTTTTCACATGGACCAGTGCAGTGGGTCAGATGCAAACTGCTTTTACCCCTTACATTTATTCCTGTGGTGCTGTCCAGATGTCTCCATCAGCCCTGGGCCCCCGGTGAGCGCGTGACTGTGCTGGGTAACATCCCCATACAGCACATCTTAGTTTATGACTATCGGGACAGTGTTTATCAGGGAGCGCAGCGGAATGAGAGTCTTCCTCATTTATTTATATGTTTCCTCTGTGTGTGCTGACAGTTTTAAAATTATCATCTTTGAGGGCTGTGAACCCCTCTTAGGTACTCCACCGTCTTTGTACTTTTACCATGGTAAATCGCTCAGACCTTTCATGTTTGGCCAGCTGGGTTTAGGGACATGCAGGGTTAAATGGTGCTGTTGGAATCTGCAGGGTTAAAGGATGTGGTTTGTTGTGGATTGCTATAAATAGATCTGCAAACTGTTTGTTTGTGCACCTGTTCCCTGGCTCGGAGATCACTGGAAGCTCAGGACAGCTGCAGTGCTGCATGATGGGTACTGAAAGTAAAACATACGTTGATAGTAATTGTTCACCTGAAACTGTGACTTTTGTAACCAAAAATAAGCTCAATGCAATGTTGTTAAATTTAATATGAAGTATCTGTGATACTTTGCATACTTTGAGTTTCTTTACTTCTTACCAAAAGCACAAATTCAAAAAACAGACAAGGCAGATTCATTATGTGAGTGTGTTGATTCGTACTCCTCCATGTCATTTTGGTTCCGTATCTTTTCTTTTTTCATTGGGATTGCAGCAGTTCCACAGGAGAATATGCCAACCTTAAAACACAACAGCGCTGAAGGCTGTGTGTCAAATGGGACTCCAACACTGCTGCAGAAGTGAGATCCTTTATTCAGACCCAGAAGCCTCCCCTTTGTCATCGGAGGTGTCATGGTGAAACTAAAATATTTTAGATTTTTTTTACAGATGCATCTTCTGTTAGTGATGAGCAGTGTTGAGGCTTGAATTCTGGATAGCTCCAAATAGCTGGATTGTGTCTGAATGTAAGAACGCTTTGCACTCTGTGAACCCCAGGAGTTTGTGTTGCATTTGCACAGAGAGTAGTATACCTTGTGCTCTCCCAGCAATGTGGCTGCAGTCTGGCCCACATTGTCACCTGTGTGCAAGGCAGTGTCAGCAGCCAGCCAGCCAGCCAGCAAGAAGGTCTTCCTGCAGAGCTGGGCACTAGAATTGATCACTGAAGCATGACCCTCTGTGGGAGCACAGAGCTCTTAAGCTACGCAGGAATTCTGTTTGCTAGGAGAGGCAGTAATCCCTATGTGGCTTGCAATTGTAAGATTTCTGCTCTTGTGCACCAGTGGCAGAAATAAATCCATACAGATCACGGGTTATGAAAACAGTGTCCACTGCGCAGCCTCCTCCAGCACTCATGACGACTGATTTACAGGGCACAGGGTTTTTTTCAGAAATATGTAGATAAGAAATGAAGGAAGTTGAGGAGAGGAGAACAAGCCGTTCAGCCCATAATAGCTAGTGGGTGTCAGGCTGACTGTATACAGTTCTGCATGGGATGACAAGCTCTGCATTCTTTAAGAATTCCTACTATAAATAAAACTTTTATTTTCCAGCCTTTGCAAACTATGCCCCACTCCTGACCAGTCTCTGCTGGTGTCCCTGCAGCCTGCTGTACTGAGCATACTGACGGAGTGCGATTACACATTCTACAGCAGGCTTGGGCTCAGGTGAAGACCTTCAGTTCTCTGTGCGTGTAGTCCTCCCCCCTCCGGCCTGTTTCTTCCCCCCCTGAGGAGGACCAGAGAATGCAGGCTAAAGGACGGGTCGCCAGTCCTAGTCCTGGAGGCTGGTTTTCATCCCAGCCGGGCTCCCGGGTGCACACGAGCACTAATTGTCCTAGTAATAGGATTACACTTTGTTTTCGGCTCTTAAACATGTTGCAGGCTGCCTCTCACTATTGCATTTCATAAGGAAAATAAAATTCCAAACTGCTGACTAGAAAAAAAAAATGGTAGATATTTTAATCGAGCAACATGTTAGTTCAATTGAGGCTTCAGGTAGCTAATTAAGCTTGGCCAGGACCAGGACTGGAAACCCCTGAGTTACACTCCTGAGGTGTTCATCTGACATTTTCGGAGCGGAAAGTTTTGATGATTGCATTATTTCCAGCCCAGTCCCAACTTTTCACGGAGGCTAAAACTTGCAGAAGCTTCGGGAGTTTCATTTGTGATAACAATTAAAAATCCCTGGAATTGGCTGGCTTTCCGGTGTCGGAAAAAGAGCTGCCGACACAGGCGGGGGAGAGGAGGGAGCGCTGTGGCGGGGTTTTTAATCTGGGCGCTCTGCTGGGTCTGAGAGGAGGTTACACGCTTCGCAGACGGCCCGGGAGCGGGGGTCAGGGTTCTGCGGTTTCGCTCAGACGGCTCATCCAATTTGTGCCCCGCGCGAAGTGTCCCTTGTGGGACATTCCCGGTGGAGTGCGCCCTCTTTGTTCCCTTCCCCCGCTGCGCGGCCGCGCTCGGAGCATTCGGATAGAGCTGTGCCAGGCTTGCCGGGAAGCAGGATGGAATGAAAAATGTATTATGTAATTACCTCTCCGCTACCTAGCATTCATTTTAATGGGGTAGGCGCAAAAGTATATTACAGCTGAAGTACGTGTGGGTTTGGAGTTCAGAATTTAATAGCATGGGGAGCATATGTATTATTTACTATTCCACCAAGCACTGAGCACGAGCATTTTAGCAAGTTTTTTTTTTTCCTGCATTGTTCTGGTACTAAATAGAGTGCACATTCACAAGAAACTGTAACATCAGTTCTGATGGGCTGGATGTCTGGAGCTCCTCTGTAACTTCTAACCGCCTCACAGCCTGTCGTCCTCCAGGCCAAACATGAATGCTGGAATAGCTGACTTCTAAAGAAAACCAGGTTGCTGCTGTAGATGACTTTGGTGGACCAGTAGGTGGTGCTCTTCCCTCTGGGCCACAGTTTACATACCTGTACTCCAGTATGGTGACCTTGGACACCGTGCTGTTTACAGCGCTCTTCTCTGGGTGAGAGCTGAAACTGAGGTCGTTGAAGAGCCCATGGTCATTTCTGTGACAACGGGGGTGTTAACCCCAGTGTCCTAGCTAACTTCCTCACTGGGCTCGTGCAAACTAGGCTTCATAAAGTTTCCCGGCAGTGCGAAAGGTGAGGTAATTTGTCACTACCCCAGCTGACCTGCTGTGAAGCGGGGCTACCGGTGCAGAGTGGCCCCACCTAGGTGGGTGCTGCGCGCCCGAGGTGGATGACGTTTGTCCTTCGAACAGTTGGCATTGAAACAGAAGACCAGTTTGTTCTTCTGTTTGAATGCCAGATCTCAGGATGCAGTCTTTCATTCGTATGAATAATTTAATCGTTACAATTCCTCCGTAGAATTACCAAGCTGGGTTTTGGATGTTGGACTATATTTTTAAAATAAGATAAAGTCTGCTGATGCACAGACCAGCTCACAGTTGCTGCCAGTTTGGCATTCTGATGATTTGTGTTAATAGACCAGTGTTTTTTTTTTGTTTTCTTTGAGTTTCAAGTTCAACACTGCAGGCTAGATACAAGGTTTGGCTGCTGTATATACCATGTCAACGACACTGGGACTAGCAATGAGAAAGAAGGAATCATTCTCTGAATTGTGTGACATTAAGAGACTTAACTTGAAGTGCCTGGAAGCAGCGTGTGTGAGTCTCAGGAGTACACTGGGGTGTGGTGATTCTCTGCAATTGCAGTCTTGCAGTCTTTGGAGTTTACATACATCAGTCACTGACCTGGACAGCTCAGAGCTTCCTAACCAGAGTTGCTCTTCTCAAGGCTCATTTTATGAAAGCACTTTTGTTCTTTTATTACGTGGATTATTATAGGCCCATAATCCTACAGCTTTAGCAGCATCCTGCCTGTGGTTTTTTTTTAAAGAATGTCACAGTTTATTATGGACGTCACAGTCTGAGTCAGGCCCCTCTCCCTGCGAGACATGCGCTGTCCCATCATGGCTGTGGCCTGGGGACGGCACTCCACAAGACTGAGGACGGGGCTTTCCGGCCCGCATGCCACAGGGAGATCCCAAAACAAGATTGTTCGCTTCCTTAATAGTTTGAAAAGTTAAATAATATTCTTGGACAGAAGGCCAAAGCCTGGGAAAACCATGCAGAGGAAAGTGAAGCATAGAGATAAGCAGTGCACCTGCAGTCATTGCAGACTTGAACGTTTTGTCTTCCTCATCTTTAAAAAGTGAAACTCTGCCTCACAGTCGAGCAGCTTTGTGAAGATTAAACATTTTCTTAGCTTCCTCTGGTGCTTTGCTGTGTCAGCTAGGTGTAGTATGAACCAGAGCTGTTGTGTGTTGTGTGTTGGGTTGTGTAAGAGTCAGTGTGCGAGAACATGAGTGTTGGAGTGCGTACACGCTTACACCTGCCTGTCCCAGTTTCATTTTCACTCCCCCTCTCCTTTCGGTGACCAACTGGGACTGAGGGCTGACCTCTTGTTTGATCACCTGCTGTCTTGTCTTCTCACTCAGCAAGGTCCAGCTGAACACATGTTCAGCTCTATACTTTCTGTTGCCCTCGCTGACCTCCAGGTGCTGTCTTCATGCTTTTTCCTTTCTGCTCCTTCCTCTCTGAGGCGGGTCTAGACATCAGCATTTCCTGTAAGTCAGCCTGACCTGCATGTTAAATGGGCTGCGCACATTGACGTGGCTCCAGCATTTCAGAGTAAGCTTCAGAACAGATTTTTAAAACACCCCCCTTCCTTTTCCTGGGGCTGTTTTATTAGATTCTTTTAGACTGCAGGAGAGTCTAGGCTTGCAGAACAGCTTGTCTGGGTTCACCTTGTTGGGAAACACTTCCAGATGTTACAGCTGTCAGACCAACCTGTTTCCTGGGTTCAGAGCTTTTTGTACTCGGGCATGTGGAGACTCAAAGTTCTGTTTGTCTCTTCTAGCTAACTGGAAAAACCCTTGTGTCAGTAGAGTCCTGTCTTATGATGTCTCTTTGGGGTTGTCATTACTTGTTTTTGAGTATGTTTCAGTGCTTTAGTGCCTTCTATTTCTGCCTCTTTTGTTTTTAAAAAATAATTTAGAATTGCTCATGCTCTTTTGTTTTTCCTCCTTCGATTTAGATTCACCAGTTGTGTGTTTTATGACTCTCAACTACCAGCTCTGACCCCGTACGCAGGGGAGAATACGTCAGAAGGAGCAGCAGACCCCTTAGACTTCCTACCCCTCGAAACATTCAGCTTTTAACCTGTCACAGGCATCACATAGCTATGAACTATGAAGTAACGGGATGGTGAGAGCAGCCTCTCTAGAGCATTATTCTGGCTACCCCCATCTCTTTTAAACCTGCTAAAGGAGCTGCTGTTGAAACAAAAAATTAGAGAATACATAACTGGCATCTCAGGACTGCAGGTAATAATTATGCTAGGGTAATATGCCAGTTCTGTTTCCTTTTTTCTCACATGAAGAATCAATCAACCTACACACTGCTGAACAACTGATTTCTGGGGCAGATACAGTGAGACTCAAGACTGCACAACAATTAGGGAGCAGATGGGCTGTCATACTGAGCAGGGAGTGAATCTGAAGTGCCTTAGATTTATAGACTTAGTAATTGAAGCTCCTGTACCCAGAGTTTTATTTGTTTTTGTTGTGTTTTGTATTTTAATCTGTGCCACACAGCTGTGTAGTTTTTCCATTCTGTAGGACAGATGCAGATGGCGTTACACAACTCGCTCTTCCTGGGTTCAGCAAGCAAATTTTTCTCAGCCTGGTTTTTATGGCTTCCTCTGTTATGTTTTTCCCACAGACATTCCTGCTTCTGCCTTGTTATAATCTGACCTCCTGTCATGTGCTGGACCTTTTTCATATTTGTCTATATGAAAGCATCCCAAAAGTTAATGTTCAAGAGCCTGGTGTTGTATGCACTTAAAAAACCCTCTTGCCTTCTTAATCACAACCCTTTGCATTTTGATCTTGTCACGATGCCACTGATGTGTGTATGTGATTGTAAAGAATGGCTTTCACTGCACAGTGTAGATGGTTGTGCTGAGCCCTCCCTACTATGATAGGACTATAGACAAGTCACCTTCCTGCCACACCCAACCCATGTAGAAATAGGGGGTCTCTGATCACTGTCAAAGCCCCCATCTGTGTCAAACATTTTGATTCTTTGTTGTTTTTATGGTCATAACTATACTTTTCCAGTTGACTGATCCTGGCAGTGTGGAGTGTAGTCAGGTTAGTGGGTTTGTACATGAGCTCCTTGCTCTGTCACTTCCTTTCCTGGCCTGGAACATATTGTACTAGGAGTGGGATACAGCACCACCTGGTGGAGAAAAATGTGGAGATATCCAATTGTTTCCTCTAAAAATGCTGGCTTTGGAGTGGAAGCCTGATCCCACTGCTGACACCATATGGGACAGATCTTCTTTTGGTAGCATGGTTCCTTAGATCTATGCACATCAAATTGTCAAAACCAGCTTAGATGTTGATGTCCAGGAAGCTACGTGGTCTTTATTTAAAAAAGTTTTTCTTAACACTCTTAAATAATAACCAGCTACAAGTACAAACCAAAAAAAACACTATAACATCTCTTTGCCTCTAAGTGACATATCTTTATATAAGCTCAAACACCAATTGAAACCCAGGTGAAAACATGTACTCTGCTTAATTATTTACAGTAGTAGCCTCTTTTGTCAGATTATTAGAGTCTTTTACCTAGGCTGGCCTGTCACACCAGCACCCAGTGTGTCAGTTCACACTGCTGCTGATGGATGTGTTTTCAACAGAAAAGCAAAGTGAAGAAGGCAGGAACTTTCGACTTCCTAACCCAGGGAGAGGTGTGAAGGAAGTTGGTGGAAGCTCATGTTCCAGCTGCGGACCTGCTCTGAGATGGAGGTATTTGCAGAGAACAAGGGCTGGTTGAGGGTTGCTGTTGTGCAGAGATCAACATTCTGGCCCATTTGCTTGTTTGCATTTCACCAGAAAGATGTATAATAAGGTCTTTATTTTTTTTTAAAGCTTTCATGTTTTCTGTTCCATTATATAAAGGTTACATAAATGCCATTAGCTCAAAATGTAATTTTCATTATGGGGCAACTAATAGGACAGAAAAACCACACCAGTGGGAGACATATGATTACCTTAATTGCAGGTTAACCCTGGTGACTGGAAATGAATCTGTGAGTTACATTCTTCTGCGGGATCCTTTTATTCTGACCTCCCTTTTGCATGGCTCATTTAGAGAAACAATTCCGAAAGTAAGTCCCCTGTCCTCAGGAGTCTGGGATTTCTATTTTTACTCCCTTCAGCATGAATATTGCCTCAATCCAAGGAGAGACTGATAGAGGCTACTGTGGCAACCTTCCTTAATAATGGAGCCCATTGTTGAGAACACATTAACTGTAACTGTACATATTTGGACCAGTCCTGTTATTCTGTTTGCAGGCTCAGAACTGTCTCATGTGTGCAGCCAGATCAATTCTCATTCACTGCCTCGGGTATTATATACTGTACACATCTTTTCATAAATGCATCTCCAGCAGAGACATAATTTAATAACCTTGGTCTGTTATTGTTCATCTCTAGACCTTTATGCTTGGCTCTGCAGCAGTCCAGCTCATTTTAATGCTACTCAGTGACTGCACGCTCGTCCCTTGGTGCCTGCTGGATCTGCAGGCAGTCTGGGAGCCCTGTGCACTGTGGCCCAGCAGCCCGGAGAGCTCCCGCCGAACGAGGAAATCGCAGGCCATTGTTCCTCGGGGGCTGAACCCTTCTCTCAGCCAGTCTAGGAAGGGATCGTTAAACACCCCCAGACCTCATTTCCAAAACCGCCTGACAGCAGCAAAGAGCTGCAGTCGCGGATGACCTCAGTAGTTTCTCTCTCCCACACGCACGGCCGTGCCTTGGCTGTGTTTTTTCTACAGAAGGCAGCCTCTGTGCCCGCCCTCCACGACGGAGGGAAATGTTAATTATTGATTCCGGATCGTTAAACGGATTCTGTTGCCCCTCTTGCGATGAGCAGAGTGTGATTAACAGTCCCAGAGAGAGTGTTACGAGTTACCGAACACTGCAGAGAGTCAGCGTTCCTCAGTCCAGACTACAGCACACAGCCCCTGGAGACAGAATCCCTTTACAATCCAGTTATCTCACCCATCATACAAATCATATGCACTTATTGACAGAATTTCCAGATTTAATCCTGAATGGAATGCATTTCATGCACCTCTATGTGTCAATAGTAAGCCATCAGGGAGTCCCACTTAACCTTCATCTTACAGTATTTTATGACTCCTCCAGAAACGGGGGACATCCAGGATGGTGGCTAAGCATAATCAAAAGAGGTCCTCTTTTCTAGTCATGAGAACGGTAAATGCAGGAATAGACTTCCTTTGCACAAGAGGTTAAACCATTCCAGCTTTCAACAGATGTGTATAACCCAACAAAACAAGTGACCCTATTCTGAGTAGGTTTGTAGAGACCTGTGGCTCTCAAATAAAGATCTGACTTCCTTGCTTGTTAATAGGAGAAGTCCTTGCAAGCATGTCCAGTCTTAGTTCAGTTAATGGGGAGCAGAGTGGGAGAGAGTGTATGGTACTGCGTGGTGGAGACAACTCTCAGCTCTGTGCTGGCCTGTGTTTATGCCGGGGTCTCAGAGCATAGGTACCAATTTTCCAACATAATTCTGGGTTGCTGATCTTAAAGTGTACTGACATTTGCAAAGCATTTCTCTGTCCCACATTGGACCTCAACCCAACAAACAATGACTTTCTTATTATTAACAAAGGCTTTGTTATCAGTAAGAACGTGTCAAGGAGAACAGACAGTGTGTTGGCAGCCCTGCTAATGAAACTATTTATAAAACTATTTATCTTCAGTGTCCAGTATAACAGAATCTTTGTAAATATGGGGCACAGAAGAAATGCACTGCCTTTTTCTTTGCAGACCTTAGTTAATCATTATCCACATGTTTTCTGTGTTGTTTTACTATAGAAGCTCCAGGCTGACAGCCAGATTGTTCATGCTTTCGAAACCTTCCGATTGCCATCTGTCAAACCCATTTTCAACAACTCTGCCTTTTTCTAAAACTTGATTAAGTCTCTACCTTTTTCATCTTCAGTTTTGCAAAAAGCCTTCCCCTTCTCATCATTAAGCAAGAACCACTTTGTCACTCTCGTCGTTAATGCTGATGTTCACTGTGCTGCACAGTTTTGCTCCAGTCTGCCACTGGCTTCCTCACCATCATTAAGCTTTTTGGCAGCGCGCTCCGTTACTGTCAGAAGTCAAGTTGAGTGCAGACGCTGGGGTTTGTGGTTTTTTTAGAGGGCTGGTTTCCCAAATATTTCTGAAATGTACAGCTCCTGTACCTTCGCTCATTGACAGCAGCTGTCCTGCCTGGACACCTTTTCTGATCCAACGTCTGTTGCTCACGATTGACTGAGAAATAGTTGAATGATAAATCAGCGGAATCATAATTAACTAGTCTTAACATAATTAAGACTGCAGAGTCTGCAGCAAGACATGATAGTTATTGAGCATTGTATCAGCTCTATCCTATGGTAAATTCCCAAACATGAACAAAATGGAACTGCATTTACTCCTGCTTTAGCAATATGATTAAAATATATCAAAATAATATAATCAGAAATATGGGGGGTGCCACATATCTGTGCTCAGACTCTGGGAACTCGCAGTGCCTATGTCACAGAGAAGGTCCTCTTTCTGTTTTGCTACACTGCCTTTCAGTAGGTCAAATGATTATAAATTAGATTATAAATATTGTGATTATGATCATAATTAGCACAGAAGGTAGGGCTAATGTATCTACAACTTTTTTTCTGTTTTTTGTACGGTGTCTGCAGTTGAAATAGTCAGTCTGGATAT
The DNA here is from genome assembly GCF_055471065.1 of Atractosteus spatula. Classification (NCBI taxonomy): domain Eukaryota; kingdom Metazoa; phylum Chordata; class Actinopteri; order Semionotiformes; family Lepisosteidae; genus Atractosteus; species Atractosteus spatula. The sequence goes on along the minus strand of NC_142712.1, from coordinate 6,095,238 downwards.
TCATTTTAGGAATAGAATGCGTTCTATTTAAAGAATGGCCCAACTGCAGGTTTGTGAATTTACCTCAGTCTTTCTGACTCAGTCTCGGGATTGAGCTGAATGATTTTCGGTGGGTGATTAACGATCAGCATCCCAACAAACATATTGGAGTGAGTGGCCTCTTCTTATCTGCAGTCTCTATCATGTACCTGCAGTCTGTCGTGTCTGAAGGCGTACCTGTGCAGTAGCTAACTTCAGGCATGCATACGTAGCTCGGCTATGGAGTTCCTGATTCCAGGCTCGAGGAGGTGAGGGTTCCAGCCCGGTTCTGCTGTGTTGGGTCACACCCTGGACCGCATGGGATTGTGAGCTTCTGATGGGTTTTGTTGTCCCTATTAGAAGGGCTGGCTGGATGAGCACACTCAGGCCTGCTGTCTAATGAGACCGTCTCTCTCCCAGACTGCCACGCCAGAGGAGGTGCGCTCCTGTCGTTAACCACGCTGAGTCGCTCGGTAATTGAATGGCGTCGTTAGCAAGCCGCGGGAATGTGAGCTGAATCTTAAACACGGAAGAGCAAGATAACGCAGACACAAAAGACAGACAGGAATGGTGATGTGAAGAACAAACCGAAGAAAACTCTTAATTGTGCTCCCCCCGCCAGTCGCTCTAATAACTAAAATGTACAGGTAATAATAAGAGCACCATATAATCGGTAGTGAAAATGATCAATTAAAGCGAATCATGCAGTGTATGCTTCTGTTGTTCTGCTGTATTTGAAAATGAATGCTGTGTTCGAAAGGATTGAAGGGGTAACTGCCGGTTATTTTGTGGTCTGTATGTTTGCTGCCAAGGGTCTGTTGCTGCTGTGCAAGTCTGCCTTCAGCTCCAAGTCTTGCCACCTGCAGCCTCCTCTCTGTGCTCCTGTCTGCCTCCTTTGTGTCTGCACTCCTGTCTGCAGCCGCGCAGGAGGTCTCTGGCGTCCTTGTGGGGTCTTCACCTGCGCTTGATCCTCTGTCACAGCTGGGCTGTAGAGGATGCAAGTTCTCGTAACGGGATAAGGAGGAATGGTTAGGCAGTGTCCTTTAGTTTGTGTTGATTCAATGACGTGGCTGGATGTTATCCTCTGTCTGTAAGTACTTTCCAGTGTAGTGAATGAATAGCCTTCTATGACAGTATTGTGCTGGGAGAGAGCCCTGTATGTTTGTACTGTGGCTGACCTTGGCGTCTCGGAGTGATAGCACACACAGAGCTCTGGGATTGTGTGTGTGTCGGGGTCTAGGTCACTAGAGCGGCGTCTGGTTTTGATCACTTCCTTTTTAAATATTTGTTTGCCTGTAGAGTAATAAGCGTTGACCTGGGCCTAACGGCGCGTCTGACCTGCCATCGTTCCTCATCTCCGGCTTGATCAGCATTGTGGTGCTGGCCTTCAGAGCTGGGCAGAGGCTGAGGGATAATGGTCACGGAGACCGCCGATTCGGCGCTCAGCTCAGCAGGGCAGGTGTGGGGCTCCTGCCTGGGTGACCTCACGAGAGGGCAGTGATGCCCGTTCTGGTCCTCTGCCCCTGTGGGGAGGTTAGGTGAGGAGTGCTCAGTACACGCTCTGCTGCAGACAGGTTACATTCATCGCAGAAACTGATACATTATTTAAATGCACTTATTTAAAGCAAACTGTTAAATGATTGAAATCATGGACAGGAATGACTGTGTTAATCATGGTCTCTCTCTGACTGGGCTCTTTTCCATCTAATCCTGCAGGTGTTTACTCTCGGCAGTCATTTTATTGTTCTTTTTTTTTTTTTCCTTCAAAGGAAATGGCTGACAAGAGCTCTGATGTACACGGACTTGCTTTGTGTGTTCGGTCCGACTGACTAACGTGTGGTAACGCACGTCCAGGATGGCCAGGGCTCTTGTACCTTTGCTCCGGGACCCCAAGAAGCAACATCCTCTCAGTTGCGGCCCTGAGCCCGCAATCCTGGATTACAAATTACAGCCTAATCCACTTTGTTGCTTCATACACCATTGTAATCCTTGTAAAATGTGCAGGAAGTCTGGTGTTTGGCAGTGTGAGCTTGTGGCTAGGGAGATGCACACAGACCGTGGGCTGGGGGTACTCACAGACGGCCTGGGCCGCAGCTTTATCAGGGTGGGAGGGAGAGCTGTCTGTGCGGTTACACTATCCCAGCCCCGATAGACCAGGATGATTTTATGGAACCATCGGGAGGCTGCCAGCACTATTTTGGGTGTTTTTTTTCACAGAACGTTCAAGCCCCGTAGCTGGGAGACACGGGTCCTGATTTCTGTTGGAGCTATACACTCTACGGGCACTTGCCACCAGAGTCTTCATTAAGGTTTAATCATTGTTGACTGACACTAGCAAATGGGAAACTATTCCAAATGTGAAGCCCAGCAATAATCTTCCAGGAGTCATTCCTACATGCCCAACGTACACAACATGATGAACTCTAACCCCCAGTTCTTCTCATGCAGTATCTGCGCCTTTTTAATGAGTAATACATGCTGATGGTATATGTTACAAGTATCGGTGTCTTGATCAATATACAGTATATTGTTGTCATCTTTTTGTTCTGTTTTGTTTCATGCGTGCCATGTGAATCGCATTGAGTTACGGTAGTTTTCTGTAGAAGATGTGTGAAGAAAAACGAAACTGCTGCTGGCTCAGGCTGATGGTTGTGTACAATGAAGACCTTATGAGAAATCCTTGGCTGTGTATGTAAACCAAACCCTTGTGAGGCACTATGGGCATCAGGGCATCTGGCTTATACTGCAGTTACACGAGAAAGGGTGTTCTTATTTTCCAGTCGTGACAAAGCCCTTGCCTGATGTTTGAAAAGGTGAGGAAGAGATCGGGTGACTATATCATGCTCTGGCCACAGTCCAAAATCTCTCCTGCTTCCAGGCACCAGCAGAGTGATCCACTGATCCATAGATTCCCAGAGGTTTTCTCACACTGTAATACTTTTTTTCTCCACGGTGCAATACCACACAATTCGAGAACTGTTCTCGAGCGAATCTTAGCAGAATGTCGGAATGATCCCGGAATGGCAGTAATTCCTGGAGGAGGTGGGCCGTGGCCAGCAAGCCTGGTGCCCTGCAGTTTAACAGTGCTGGCAGCCCCTGTCCCAGACCTGCTTTGACAGCAAACACAGAGAGCGCAAGCTCTTCCGTATGCAAACTTCTGCTGAGAAGAGCTTTGAACAATTAAGAACGTTGAGCCCGACTTAATTTATTTATGGAGTTCTTTGGCTTTCCGGTTGTCAGATTGTAAGTTGCTGTAGAAATGTATGTGTGCTGCTGACAGCTCGCCTGTTTCTCCCTGCAGGAAGTGAAGGGAGCTCTAGAGAGGGACGCTGACTCTGTTTTATTCTCTGCGCGGGCAGGAACATGAAGCAGTGTGCACCGGCAGGGGCGCAGCGCTGCCCGGCGAGAGAAGCATCCTGAGCGAGGCATGGAGAGGCGCTAAGGAGGGGCCGCGAGGCGGGTGACAGCGCGGTGCCAAAGTGGAGCCTGCATGGGCACGGCCAGCATGGACACGAGCGCGGCTGTGGAGACGAACCCTGCCCTGAACCCGCTGTGCCAGGACTGCGGGCAGCAGCACTGGAGCCGAGAGAACCACCTGTACAACTACCGGCACGAAGTGGACGATGACCTGGTGTGCCACATCTGCCTGCAGCCGCTGGTGCAGCCTCTGGACACGCCCTGCGGGCACACCTTCTGCTTCAAGTGCCTACGCAACTTCCTGCAGGAGAAGGACTTCTGCCCGCTGGACCGCAAGAAGCTGCACTTCAAGGTCTGCAAAAAGTCCAGCATCCTGGTGCACAAGCTGCTGGACAAGCTGCCCGTGTCCTGCCCGTTCTCCGCCGCCTGCCCCGACTCCATGCCCCGCTGTGACCTGGAGGCACACCTCAAACACAGGTGAGGGAGCACGCAGCACGCCCATCGCTGCACAGCCCGGCTGCTCACACTGCAGCACCTGCAGAAATCAACGAGACCTGAGCAGGTGCAGGTGGAGGTCTGTGGGCTGGAGAGGTCAGGGAAAATCTTTTGATGCCAGATAAACAAGGAATGAGTTTCGAAGTTGTAGTTCAAAACAGTGACTTGTCAGGAGACATTCTGATTGATCATGCAGCACAGTTACACTCTAGTCAAGCTGAAGAGTGCCTGTAAGCTTGGGATCAAGCTCTCCGTGGTTCGTGACATCTTGTCACACACTGTGGGTGAAGCACATTTCCTCCCCAGCAGTCTTTGTTAGCCTATGATCTTCTAAAGCAACTCCACAGACTGACTGTTCTTTCAGTCACGTCGTTTGGACCTGTCATATTTTTTTTAAGCTGCACTGGAGAGCTTGTTACTAATCACTACATTCTACATCAGGCACCAGATAATGACAAAAGAAAAACAAGCCTCTAATCAAAGAGCATGGGTAGGATTTAGCTGTACAAAAAGACGTTTTTTTGGGAGAGGGTTTAACGCATCACTAGAATTAGAATGTAATGTTTTTTAGAAATATGTAGAATCTAAATCAAGTGTTAAGCTAAAATGGTATAATATGGTAGTAAGGCTTCATTACTGTTGCACCTGAATGATCACTACGTTATAGAAAAGACATTGCTGCTCTGGAAACAGTCCAGAGAAGAGCAGAGGGATATATTCTGGGGATGAAGGGAATATTCTACACAGAAACAGAGAGCAGAAGACAAGTTTATTCACAATGTGTTATGGGATCATGTAACAATCTACCCAGCCATATTCTTGAAGCTGAACCCTTAGCTTATTTCAGAAAGTCTGGTTATGCTCCTTTTTAACGCCTCGCTACTCACTCCTAAAAGGGTTAGATGGGCCAGACAGATTCCTCTGCTTGGAATTCTAGTTTTAGACATGTCAAAGCATTTATCTGATGACGTTTTGTGTAGAAACTAGATTTTTTTAGACCTTTACCTTTCAGTGATGTTCACACTCCCCGCTAGACTACTGTGAACAGCAGGGAAATGGGACACCATTGTGTGCTGGGCCTGCCCCCCCAAGGGACTGCCGAAGTAACAGGAATACTCGTTGCTGTGTGAAGAGGGGTAAAGCAGGGTTCTGTGGAGCGTGAGGGAGAGAGGAGGAGGTGCTCACTGCTCTGGCCTGGTCACATGCGCTCACACCGTGGGGATTAGGCCCCACCAGGGGTGTCTGTCTCTATCATGTGAGGGGGGGGGGGGTGCCCACAGATTCCCACAGATTCCCACTCTCTGCTTGTACTATGCCGGGAAACTTCGACTCCAGGAACCTCTTCAATTATTTCTTTTGTGAAACTGCGAAAGGGAACCCCACTCTGTGGTGAGTCGCCGCTCAGGCCTCTCTGTCTCTCAGAATCTGCCGGGAAGCTCCAGCTGATTTTATCTGGAACTTCGGTAGGTCCTCTGCCGCCTCTGCTCTTTCATCTGCTGGCTTCAGGGATCAGTGAACAATTCCCCATCTTGAAAGCGGTGGTACGGTCACTGGGGCTTCTAGTCTGTGTGAAGTGCGGTGTAGAAGAGTCTTGTCTGTGGCCAGTTTAGCGGGCGCTCAGTTGCAAAGCTTTGTCAGGACACAGCATCCTTCGCTGTCCTGCCCACAAGCTCCCTGCGCTCCCAGCGCCAGAGCACTGCTGTCCCTGTGATGAGGGCAGCGGGCAGAAACGCAGTGCTGCCGCTGGCTGCTCTCTTCCACTCCGCTTCCTGTGCATCTGGTTTATCCCCATGCGCTTTTCTTTCAGCCATAACAGGACGCTTGTCAAGGCCCCTCTGTTTCGGATGGCAAATGCACTCGCTCCTAGTTTTCCAAGCCACGCATCTAAAATCGAGCAGCAGAATGGATTCGTTTTCTGCTCCGCTAGATTTTCACCTGAACACTTAAGAACGTGAAAAGAGAGGTTGCCGATGGGAGGAGTTGTTCAGTCTGTTGTGCTCGTCTTCTGGTTGCACATGGATTTGGGGTCCGAGGGTTTCACCAGGATTCTTCTTCGGGAGATCCAGTTAAATCTCCTTTTATCGTCATCATGATCATCGCAATACCAATTATTAGTTCCTTGGATTTGTATTGAGCCTTACAAATAGGACGGGACCAACGTCATCCAGCACCGAAGGGTAGCACACAGTGGCTGTTCCGTGCCAGCTCCCCAGCCGCACAGCCAGACCATTGGAGAAGTTAGAATCGGCTTCAAGCTTTCAAACTTTCAATAAAGGGAAAATTTTACAGAGGCCACATTGTAGAGTACAAGTGAAGTCAAATTTAGCCAGGACACAAGGGTAAAGCCCATTCTTCTGAACAGTTTTATAGGATCTTTAGTGACCAAATAGTCAGGATCTCAGGATGACATCTCATCCTAAGGGCATGAACTCCTACAGCACCGTGTCCCCCCCTCACCCTACTGAGGCTTCTCAGGAGGAACGACTGATCCAGGAGGAAAAGTCCAGCAGCCACACATTTCCCTAGACACCTCCCAGTAGCGACCAGGCCCATCATTGCTAAGCTGCTGAGATCTGATGAGATCAGGCTACAGTATTGTAACGCTCTTGTCCAGGACGTGTCATGGTCAGGTAAGTTCACAGCGGCGTTCAAAAAAATGGGTGACAGATTTGGCTCTGGAGCAAAAAGTTCTGTAAATTCCCTTTCGTGTCTGCGTGTATTAACTTCAGCAAGAAGGTTATCGCACTGTGCTGTCAGATGCCCTTGATCTGCGGGGACCGCTGTCCTCTGGTCTGGTTTCATTCCGCCTCGTGTCATCTGAGGTGATGAGCAACAGCATCAGTCTGCTTCAGAACACAATCTGCACTGTGGGATCTGGGAATGCTTACAGGTCACCTGCTGTTAAAAACTGCCGCTAGTGAGGAATTTTGATTTTTGTGAGAATGATGTTTAGTCTCTGGTGATCTAACGCCTGGCACAAGTGTAGCTTTCGTAGCATGCTGCTGGAAGATGATTGACTCCCTGTTGGTTTGCATAGTCTTATCAAAGCACCGTAGGGTTAGACTGGATTTGCTGGAAGGGTTGTGGGAATGCGTTATGCACTGCAGTCCTCATTCCTACCCTGTGGGGCAGTGTGGTAAAGTCAGCAAGTGTGTCCCATGTCCCAGGTGTCCAGGAGCTCTAAATCACCGGGCAGGCCTGGAGAGGAGGCGCTCGGAGAGGCTGCCAGCACCTGACAGCGGCGGGGAGGGCAGAGCCATGGGGATGGAGCCTCCGGACAGCGCACAGTCGCCCGAGCTGGGGAGCGCCGGGGATTCCCCACCAGGGGGCAGCACCGCCTGTGCCGCGGTGCCCATGTGGACAGACGAACACGGCCTGGACAACCCCGCTTTTGAAGAGAGCACGGAGGAAGACAGTGAGTATGGGTCTGCCTGTCAGCCTGCATTTTCCCCTAGAAGTTGGCAGAATTTGGAAGCCATGATACGCTTCTCTTGAGCATCTTGTATAGTCTGTGTGCACCATGGCTCATGGCTACAGAAAAGGCACCATCCTGTCTGTCTTTCTCTCGTTCTCTACCTCTGTTGACAGTCCCAAGGCTGAGCTGAAGTCTGAAGGAACGTCCATCCATTAATTCTCCCTTTGCTTGATGTTCCGCTCAGACTTGCCAGCGGGTGTAAGCGAATGAGACCACTTGCCATGCAGATGGCAGACCAAGAGAGAGATTCGGGAAAAGTGAGGGCAAGAGAAGAGAAGGTCTTACTCACACCATTCCAGACAGTTCCTGAACTCTCTTGTTGAAATGAGTGGGATACACAGTGTCCTAGTACCTCTATCAACACACTTTCATATATCTGATGCCTTTTTAAGCACAATTGAAGTCTGGAATCCATGTGTAGAAAGATCCACTAAATTACTGCATCGGTTGGGGCTCTGGACTCAAAACTGGAAGGTTGTGGGTTCAAACCCCATGTGAGTCACAGCCTGACTAGAATACAGTAGAATCCCCAACTATGCACATGTAGATATAGATCGCTGGATAATAAAAGTGTCAGCCAGCTAAAATAATTACCATGAGAAAATGAAAAGGTACACACACAGTGCGGTCTTAATAACTTGTGTGCGTTTAAACTGTAGGGAAGAAGTGTCGTACTCTAACCTACCCACATGTTGATAAACCAGTTCTAGCACCCATGTGTCTTCAGTAGGAGGGCTGATAATATTTATAACATCGAACTTCAAATTGTATAACACCTTTTTCGTTGGCATAACTCTTCATGGAAGAAACTAGATTCATAGATCACAGTCCTTTGTTGGTATATAGTATGTGTTCTTCTCTTCCATTTTCCCCCAAAGCTTTAAGTTTCCCATTGTGCTGTTAACTCTCTGTGCTCAGCTCTTTGTTGTGATTCTAATCCTGATGAACAGAGATTAATCTCCTGGTGTGTTCATCGCCAAAGGGAGTAGCTAGCTGGGATTTAGGTGATGTGTGTGGGTGAGTTCTCTTAACTGTGTCAATGCAGTTCCTCAGTAAGGTCTCGGAGTCCCCTTCTCTCTGTGCCTGGACACATTATTAGAAGCCATCATCTAACTGTTCCCCTGTCCAGTGTTCCAGTATCTCTCCCTACAATCCCTCCATTCACATGACAGTACAGTAGGCATGCAGCTTTAATAATGATTTAATGATGACAAGCTTTTGCACATAATACGCTGTTGTCCAATAACTATTTTGTTGCTTACACTTCAGCAGCCTATAAACAACACACATTGTAATTTCCCATAGTTCCCATAACTCTTCAGTTGTTTTAACAGTTTTTTGAATGGCTTTTATTCTCCAGTGCCCAATACAGCTGGTACAGTATAGTCCGGTTTATGCTGACTGTGGTCTTCATTCATATACCCCCTTGTGTGCTGGCCTGTGTGGGAGCCTGTTGTATTGTTATTATGTGAAATGCATTAATTCATAATCTTGTACCGTTAAAGTGGGCACATTTATTAGATATTTTAATTTTTTGTGCTCACTGTTATATAATATGCTTCTCTGCCTTCGCTTTTGTTTCTTGGTATTAAACATGAGCCAAGTGTCTTCTAAGTCAGTGCTTCCCCTCTGTAGATCACCACAGTGTGAAATATTGTTCGTGCTGTATGTTAATGTGTGTAGCCACCAACTCCATTGCGTCCGCCACAATGCTCACACTCATTTCCAGCATATTGTGGAGGTTTGGTCATCGGAAATCAAAGAAAAGCTACATATGTATTCATCACAATGCATGACATCAATGCAAAGCGTGTAGCCTGTCCGAAGGTTTGGGTTTTGCCTGCATCTCCTGTACACTAAATGTAGGACCTTGATAGGTTTGTGATCATTATAAATACTAATGCATCTCTTATGTCTTCTGGAAAAATCTTTATAAAGGATCATTAACATTACTTTAGCACCATATGTAGCTTTTATGAAAGTATGAAGTAATCAAATTAAAGAGCATTCATCGTCTATGTTATTTCCTGTTTCTTCACAGGATTAGTTTCCAATATATATTGTTTTGAAACTTAGAAGCATTGTGTCCTTAAAACATTTCTGTTTGGTCTGGGTGTATTTTAGGTTCAGTAAGTTTATTTTGTTTTCTATTGTTTCGAACGTTTGTTTTCAGCTGTTGTTAAAATAACCAGTTAAGCCCATGAACAATAACAGATGACTAAGAAACGATTGAACCCTGTGCTGTGTCCCAACAACTGTTACCCCTGTCCATTTGTTTCTGTGACTCTCTCCACTAAATGAATAGAACAAACCCGAGTCACAGGCCTGAAGTTTTTGAGAAGATCGACTGGGAGATCTGGGAGCTCTTGGTGTAGCGGCCCTGTCTGTTCCCCGGGTGACACGTCAGAATGGGATCTGTGTTTGCTCCGCAGGTGTGCACAGCTTGGACTGCAATCCAGCCCGTGCCAAGAGACCCCTGAGTAACCCCTGTATCCACCTGCACAGAACCAGCAGCACCAATTCCTCCGGCTGGGATATTCCCGAGGATGTACCACAACCCCCTGCCGAGGAAGGTAGCGCTCCCTTTTCCTCTGCCTCTTCCTCTTCCTCTTCCTGTCCTGCCAGCTCCAGCTGCACGGGCCTGTCGGAGGCTGTCCTTCCTCCTCCCCCGCTGTGTGAGTTAGTCAGCCCGTGGAGTGAGTGTGTGAGTGTGTGAGTGTGTGAGTGTGTGAGTGTGTGAGTGTGTGAGTGTGTGAGTGTGTGACTGTGAGCTTGTCGAGACACGGACAGCTCCCTTTAGCTGGTTCAGCGCAGGCCATGCCTGTGGAATGCATTCAAACGAAGCCAAGCTCTGGCCACAGAGGCCGAAGTTCAGGCCAGGCAGTTTTGTTTTTTCCACTGGAGCGACGGGTGACTTAAAAAACAGAAGGGTATTTTCAGACGGAGTGTCCGTGGTCAAGCCGCGGTTTAGCACTGTCTGTCTTGAAGCAGTGTGTCCGTGAGCTGCGGTCCGCACCCCACCTGCTGTGCTGGCCCCTGTGGCCCCAGTGTGACCGTGTTGGCCTTCCTGAACCCCTCCCAGGCTGCCCGAAGGTCCCTGGCCTGCCGGAGGGGGAGATTACCACCATTGACATCCAGCGCTGCAACCCCTACATGGAGCTGGGCATCAGCGTCGTCGGCGGCAATGAGACGCCGCTCATCAACCTCGTGATCCAGGAGGTGTACCGCGATGGCATCATCGCCAGGGACGGCCGTCTGCTGGCGGGAGACCAGATCCTCCAGGTGCTCCCCCCCTCACCCCCCCACTACCCCGGGATCGAGCTCGTGTTCTGGGGCTCATTTGTTGGCTGTTAATTTTCTATATTGCTGTGTTTACTGATGGCAGTCGTTTCATAAACTCAGCTATATAAAACAGGCAACACGAAAATGGCAAATAATGTTCAGGCCTGATTGCCAAGTGATTGTGTGAGGTGGGATGTAAAAAGGCACAAAGATGTCTGGACTGCTACAGCATCAGAGAAAGTCAGTTGTTTGACTCCGGCCTGGTCCATCGACAGTCAGGAGTTTTGGTAATGAAACGTCTGCGAGTCCACAGCCCTGCAGTTATTCACCCCTCTTGGCCAGCCAGCCAAGGGCCCGATCCTGGGCCTGGACTGGTTTGACGTGAATAATCCTGTGAAGGGTTCTGAGGAGGGCCCGCACACACGTCCCGCCCTGGGCTGACAGGCCGCCGTCGGTTCTGCTCCCCCAGGTGAACGGTGTCGACCTCAGCAACGTGCCCCACAACTTCGCCCGCGCCACCCTGTCCCAGCCCTGCCCCGCGCTGCAGCTGACCGTGCTCCGGGAGCGGCGCTTCTCCGGCCGGCCGGCCGCGCCCGGCCCCGAGGGCGGCGGCGCCTCTCCGCGCGACGACGGCCTGCACGTCACCCTGCACAAGCGCGACTCCGGCGAGCAGCTGGGCATCAAGCTGGTGCGGCGCACCGACGAGCCCGGCGTCTTCGTGCTGGACCTGCTGGAGGGGGGGCTGGCCGCGCAGGACGGGCGCCTCTGCAGCAACGACCGCGTGCTGGGCATCAACGGGCACGACCTGCGGCACGGCACCCCCGAGCTCGCGGCTCAGATCATCCAGGTACCGCAGCCCGTACGGGGAGTGTACCATTGGAGAGCCTTTCCTTCCTCCTCTTGAAAGACAGTCAGGAGTCCGAAGCTCCGAAGCTGAAAGAAGTTTTTCTTTTCATGCACATGGGAGCGACGCACGCAGAGGTGCTCGGTGTATTTTTCTCAAAGTGATTAAATTAGAACAGTCCTTAAATATTTTTCTGTTCTCTATCACGCTTTCCTGCGCTGAAATCACGCACATCTTCCTCTTCCCTGTTTGCCAAGGATAACTTCTTTTAGCACGATTGGTAGCTTAGTTTCGTGGCCCGCGTTCCTATAGAACACAGTATAGAATTAGATAGTAGCCCTTGTGTCTCCAGCATTCTTCGAATCCAGTTCAAACCAATTCTGTAGGACTGTTTTATAAAACACTGCAGCGTCTGTAGAAAACGTATGTACAAAGTTCACAGAGACCCTCTAAACAGTACTGTGGATACCGAGGAACTGGTATACTTGGTGTGGTTTACACCTGTATGCAAGACAGTGTAAAAATCCACATCTGGTACTGTATATACAGAGACTGGGCATATCAACAAGGATAAGGTAAAGCAAAGGATAAAACAGCACCGAGAACACACCTAAGCAGTAACAAAGAGGTGCACTGACTTAATGAGTCCTGCAGGAACAAATTAATATAGAAGGCTATTATTTTTGCCACGCTTGCAGAAAATGTTTGAGAAAACTGGGAGAATCCTGTAGGAGAGAATGCTCATTTTATTTTCCTGGGCTCTGGCTATGGGTATGTTCTGAAGTTTTGTGATTACAGTAAGATACCTAATGGATCTGAAAGGGTAGCAGCTGTCAGTGTTCAGTAGTAGAATTATCCTGCACTGGATTGATTGAAGATGAATTGTAGAGATTAGCTGAACAAAACAGACTGTGTACACAGTGGATGGTAGGAGCTGTAATTGCTGTACAGTGAAAGAGTCATGGACTGAAATGACCTTTTGTCTCCACCCTTCCTCTCTCCCTGTCTCCCTGTGTTGGACTGACAGGCCAGCGGGGAGCGAGTCCACCTGGTGATCTGCCGACCCAGCAAGCCGCTGCCCCCCCTGCCCAGTGCCAACGCCAACGCCGTCCGTGAGGCAGGGTGCCACACCATCGCCCTTCCGCACCCCCTCCACCCCCCGGTCTCCACCGCCATGCAGCACCTCGGGCGGCCCAGCTCACACGCCACGCACCGGGTGAGCCCCCGCCCAGGCACCCTCGAGACTGTTCAGAGAGCCCTCTCCAACACAGTGAGAGCGTCCTGCTTCTCACGCACGGGTCCCACATCCCCACTTCAGCTGCGGACCCCTAAAGGGCAATGAGATTAGACTGAAGTGGGGATGTAATTGAGAACATCAGACCTGTCTTGCAGAATTACTGTAATTTTTCTAGCACATTTCATTCCAAAGCGCCTTGCATGTTGGAGGGGACCTACTTCACACCCCGTGTGCACGCCACCCTCAAACGGGTGACATGCAGCCCCCCCCTGCAAAACAGGGGTAGCACCTCAACTCTCATGAACAGTGTCGGGGGATCCCTTATAACAAAAACCGCCAGGACCCCAGTTTACTTTCAAATCTGAGGGATGGCACCTCGTACAGCATGGGGGTCCCAGGTCACCTTTCTAGTCAAGAAGGAAGGAAGAAGAAATGTCGCCACCTACTGGTCCAACACCAACACCACCATCTTGCCTTTCCTTAGAGGTCATCCATCCTAGTACTGACTTAACTTTGGAAATCTAAGGTCAGGCTACAGGATGATAAGGCAGCTGTAAAGTGAAATGCTGAAGAGGAAAGAATACCTGCCTCTACAGTATCTAGCCTTGCTCTACGGCTGCATCCTCATCTCTGGCCAGCTGCTTTGGTGGTACGCCATAGGACCCCCCTGTCTTCACTCTCTGACCTCAGGCTGCATGATGCCCTTTTTGCCATAGGTGCCTTATGTCTACTGTGACGGCCAGAAAAGACCATGAAATACGTCTGATTTACTCAGTCTGAACTCTCAGCGTGCCAGCCGAAATCTCTCAACCTGAGTGCTTGCCAGGCTACCTTCTCCATTCACTTGTGTTATGCTCTGAGCTGTTCATCAATATTTAATCAGTCACTCTGATACAGAGCAGTGCTGGCAACCACAGTGGTTTCCAGGAATGTAAAATTAGCCCTCCGTTTTGTTGGGAGGAGGCCTGGGATTTGTGAAAAGATAAACAAACAAATCCAACAGTGAAGTGAGCCTGAAGCAGGATTAAGTTTCGCTGATACTTTTTTGCGATTGATTTGGATTTATGAAGTGTCCGTGGGCTGCATGTCTTTTTCTGGGCCCGAGCAGGAACACAGTATGTCTTTATCTCCCAGACAAAGGTGACATGCAGTGGGAGTAATCCATATCCATATCAAAAGAGCTTTTCATTCTTCCATTTATTTTTGGTGAAGATATGTCGGGTTGGAAACAAGGCAAGTTCAGTTGTATTTGGAAGAAAAAGTAGATTTGTGTATTTTGCAACGTAACCATGCACATGCGTACACGCATGTAAATCATATATATATACAAGGCTGGGGCTCAACGCGTTTTTAACGTGCATTTATTTCCGGGTGTTTTCTTTAAAAAGCATGATGCATTCTGGTGGTGTCTCCCCGCAGGACCTGTCTCAGTGTGTGACCTGCCAGGAGAAGCAGATCAGTGTGAAGAAGGAGCCCCATGAGTCTCTGGGGATGACTGTAGCTGGCGGCCGGGGGAGCAAGAGTGGGGAGCTGCCTATCTTCGTCACCAGTGTGCAGCCACATGGCTGCCTGGCCAGAGATGGCAGGATCAAGCGAGGTAAGAGCCTGAGCTGCCTCAAGCTCCCGGGAGAGCATGTAGCGTGTCAGTGCGTTGCAGCAGTAGTGCCGCACAGCTCTCTTCAACAGCAGTGTTTTTAACCCCTCCCCTGCTGCTCACCTGACATACACACCACACTTCTGCCCGCTGTGCACACTGGCACCCTGGTTCTGTCTGTTATACACATTGGCACACAGTTCTGCCTGTTGGACACACTAGAACTACGGTTCTGCCCGCTGTGGACACTGACACCAGGGTTCTACTCACTGTGGACACTGGCACCAGGGTTCTGCCCGCTGTGTATGCTGGCACAAGGGTTCTGCTCACTGTGGACACTGGCACAGTTCTGCCTTCTGTGAACACTGGCATCATGGTTCTGCCTGTTATATACACTGGCACCAGGGTTCTCCCGCTGTGGACATTGGCACCAGGGGTCTGTTCATGGTGGACACTGGCACACAGCTCTGCCTGCTGTATGTACCGTTAGAGTTGAGCTTCCTGCTTACGCTGGAAAGTTGTCCTTGAAATTTAAAATTCACCAAGAGTCACTTTGACTGTCAGGCTTAAAGCAAACTTGATTGGTTGAGCAGATATACAGTACTGCTTCTCTACTGAGGGCGGGAGTGGACAAGCTGTCACTGTGCTTTCCTTGGTGGACTTTGGTGGATTTAAATTGCTGATATATTGTCTTTTAACTTGGAGTTTGCCAGCTCGACAGATGATTTCAATTTAAATGTTAAAATTCGAGGGCTTGCATAAAGCTTGCTAAACATATATAGAGAAATCTTTGGAGATGTTCTGTTTACCTGATGTTAATTCTCCAGGAAATGTAAACTCAGAAAGGCCACAGAGGAGAGGGGGTCATTTCACCCATCAGGCTCAGCTGATTATAGTTCCCAGTCCTGGGACAACCCCCTTCTGAGTATGAAGTCCCTTTGAGACTCCCCAAGAAAGGGGCAGTTTATCGTAGCTAATAAACCTTAACCTGCATGTAAAATATAGCAGCCAGCAGCAACCCAGACTAACACATTGGAGATCAAGCAGGCCTCACACAGGCAGACACAGTTTGCAAACAAACCCAGGACCATGGATCGTAAATATAAGGTAGGAACTTGTCTAATTTTGGCAAGAGAGACAGGATGAAGAGCAAAGTGAGTTCCTGTCCATTTTCACTTCTCGGTTTGCAGCAGAGGAGAGTGGTTTTGTGAGCACAGTGCCACGCTGCAGTGATCCCTCTACCCCTCCTGCTGTGTGTGTCGGTGTGGGAGTTTAGCGTCGCAGTCACCGGCGGTGTGGCTCATAGTGTCGCTGTCACACAGCGTTTGTGTCAGGCGGTCACTTCTCCTTCCCTCGCTGCCCGCGCCTGCTGACTGGCAGTTTGGTGTCAGAGGGGATGGCGGTAACTGTCAGCGGGCATGCAGTGCCCAGCCAGGGGTCTGCTCAAGCAGATGCTGCTCTCTTAAGGCTGGCGTGACTGCAGTACACAGGCCAGCACCCCAGATCACTCATGGCAGATGACTGGCAGCCAAGCTGTGGTTGAACTCGATAACACTGCGCCTTTAAAGTACTTTCCAATACTTCACTGATATCCTTTGTATAATATATCTTTAGTTCTGTGTTCTTTTTTGCTTTTGTTTTAAATTTAAGGCAAAATACAACCCTTAAGGCAAAATACATTTCTTTGTATTTGTTTTAAGTAAGCCTGTGCTTTGTGGTTAAGCTTTTCTTTTTTCTTGATTAAAGCGCTGTGAATGCATTCTATGCGTGAGGTGCCGCAGAAATTCTCTTTATTGTTAGCCGCCAGTCTGACTCCTCATGGGTTGCTGTCCTCCAGTTGCAGGCTGTGTGCCTGACGGTGCTCTGTGTTTTCAGGGGACGTGCTGCTGAGCATCAATGGCATGGACCTGACCAGTCTGAGTCACAGCGAGGCCGTGGCCACGCTGAAGGCCAGCGCTGCCTCCTCCTCGGTCCTGCTGAGGGCGCTGGAGGTGCAGACCATCGAGGAGCAGGGCCAAGCCGCCGAGGAGACGCTGCCTGCCGCCCATGACAACGACTACGATGCCAGCTGGTCCCCGTCCTGGGTCATGTGGCTCGGCCTGCCCAGGTGCGTCCCCAGGGCTCCAGCTGTGTGTTCTGCAGCGTTGTTGGCACAGACGGGATGCATATGTACCACATAACACAAACCCCAAAGTGGATTAGACACAGACACAGCAGTGTACCAGTATGGTCCTTGTATGTCAGCAGGGCCTGATGCAGATGCTCTTGGGAAAAGACGATGTGAGCACTCTGGGTGGAATTATTCATTTTGTCTCCAGTTGATGGGATGTGCCATATGGATTGGTACGACCCATAAAGGATTTAAACAAACACGGCACATTCTCTAGGTCCATGTTGCATACATGCTGGCCTGCAGCAATGATTGATCATTATTGACCAATAGTTTAAGCATCACAGATATAATGGCAACACAATGGCAACCAAGCACAGAATGGAGCAGGCAGACAATATGTCTGGAATATCCTGGTTTCCTGCATTGTGCATGACATGACACAACCACATGTGCAAAAGGCTTGAATTCCCACTCCAGGCACTGGGGGCCTGGACAGCAGAGAATGTGCCTCCTGTTAATGGTGGATGTTTCTCTGGCTCTGCATCGCAGTTACCTGCACAGCTGCCATGAGATCGTGTTGAGGAGGAGCAGCCTGGGCAGTTGGGGCTTCAGCATTGTGGGAGGGTACGAGGAGAACCACACCAACCAGCCTTTCTTCATCAAAACCATCGTGCTGGGCACACCTGCTTATTATGACGGCCGCCTCAAGTAAGCCTCTTCCCTTCTAAAACGATTGCACTGCTGTATCTGCATGGTGGCTCTCACTCTTTATGACCACGATTTCGCTGTGCATTTGCTGCAGATCTGCTAGGCTTTCACAGTGCTTTCTGCTGTTAGCTCGGTCATGGATTCACCGTGACTAGTTAAGTGTCCCCATGCTTTCACTGTGATCTTCTTTGAAAGCATCTTTATTTTTACAAATACATGTTTATAAGGGATGGTTCAAACATGCAGACCTTATCTTTTGTTGGGGTGGGCACTTATGTGTGCACCGACTGTGGTGTCTTGGCCTGGCACCCTGGTGTAGCCACAACCCTCGAGCACTGGTCTTTCCGAACAGCCAGACGCGCAATCAGAAGTTCCTCTTTCCTTAGCTTGTGGAAGTGCAGTTGTTTGGTTTGCTTCTGATCCAGCCTTCGGCCAGTTTGTCTTTCCACGTATTTAAAAGCATACAAGCAGTATACCTGTAAACCAGGAGAACTACATCTCTGGTTTCTATCAAGGCAATGCCAGTGGAGCTCAAGTGATAGAAACTCCAAGATATGAAACATTGCCAGCGTCTTTACTGGTGGTGCCAATTTTGCACATGTCTAAGACTGACAACTCTTTCTTTCTCTGTTCTCTGTGCACGTGTGTTTTATTTAACGTGATGGCGGGCAGGTGTGGAGACATGATCGTCGCTGTGAACGGGCTGTCCACAGCAGGGATGAGCCACTCGGCGCTGGTGCCCATGCTGAAGGAGCAGAGGAACAAGGTGGCACTGACCGTGGTGTCCTGGCCCGGCAGCCTGGTGTAGCCGCAGCCCCCGGGGCAGCAGGGGTGAGGCAGGAGTCCGGCGTGTCCCCGGGCTGGCTGGGGCCTGGTGCACGCGGACTGCACAGAGCCCGCAGGCAGGCTTCAGGGTGCACAGGCGTCCGTGTTGTTGGAACATTTTAAAATGTCACAGAACGCAGACGAGCTGAGCAACGAAACGGAAAGATATTCTGCAATTTTTTTGCCCACCAAATATTTTTTAGGGTTCTCCCAGTGCTTCGAGAATGGTGTGAAAGTAGAAGTAGACCCAGACATCCTTACTCCATGCCATTTACAAAGGCCTTATCCACCACACTGGCTTTAGGGCAGAGACCCAGCTTACAGTGCCCCAGACTGGGCATGGGGCAGGTTTGGGGCTGTTGTTCACTGGCAGAGAAGAACAGTTTCTATGTTTGTTATCGGTCACTTAAATTATTAAATCCTTTGTCAGGGATTGATCTCATTGAGTCTGTCTCTCTGAGTGTTATTTTGCTGTCTCGTTTTCCATTGCCCTGGGGTTTAACAGCCACAGACAGCTGAGGAGACTTCCTCTGCACAGCGACCTGCACTGCTGTGTCTTACCTTCGGTGTCAGCTGGAGAGGTTATTCTCTCTACTTCAGTGGTTCTGAAAAAACAACAATATTGAATGCCCTGTGTACCTTTTAAGCTTTTAATCTTTTCTCCAAGGATGTTAGAAGTGCATCTGTTGACGATCTAACTTCGCTCGCTCGCTCGGACATCCAGGTCCCCCAGGTAATAAACTGAATTGTTTTCTGAAATAAAACTTAAATATAAAAATCAGCGAGGTGGAGACTGACACAATCTGTCAGTCCTGTCCACAAGTATTAGAACAGTACAGCAGCATATTGGAAGCTATTTAACTGCAGCAGTATTTTTTTAAATTACTCCTAATTTGAATTCACTGTCTCGCCAGGCATGGGCCGCAGGCTTCTGCTGACCCTGTCCTGAATCGAACGTCTGCCCCCAGGTTGACGTTGTGCCGAACAGTGTTTTCAGGGAGCCGCTACCTGGGACCAGAACACGAGAGATTCTTTACTTTCTTAAAAGTACCACAGGTAGAAAGAGCTGTTCTGTTTCTTCATGAAAGAGGGGAAAAATAAATGCAAGACAGGTCTGATATTAGGTTGTCTTTAGTGCCTAAACAGTGCCATGTTTCATAACATTCCAGTACACCCCAGCCAGTAGCATCAGTATTCGTACCGGGACCCTGAAAGGCCATACTGGCAGAGATGGGGAAACTGCACGATGTGCTGTAGATCCAGTGACGGAGTCCTCCTATTGTGGGGCTAGAGAGATTACCTGCAGGTGTATTTACAGTACCCACTGAGGACAAGAGGCACGTCTTCACACACAGGGCGGTGAGCATCAGGAACAAGCTACCCAACCATGTTGTTGGAGCCGATACCCTGGCATCCTTCAAGAAACGGCCTGAGGGGACCCTGGGAATAATTAGCTACAAATTTCCAAATAGTCTTTGTGGGCCAGAAGGCCTTCTCTCGTTTGTAACCTTCCTTGTGTTCTTATTAGACCCATTTGTGGCTGTACAAGGAGAGACTTCAGTGACATCAGCACAGTGTCTCAAAATCCCCCTTGCCTTTCTGTGTTCTTGTAAAATCCTGGTTTAAAAATACATTCTTTTTCCCTGTTGAAGGAAACTAGTTTCAGCAAACTGGGATTCTATTTCCATCAGTGCCAAGAGAGTTTTGTGTTCTCCAAACTTTAATATGAAGTGTTTAAGCTGTGAATGTGATCAAATTTAAAAGACAGTCCGCTTTGAAATTTTCTTTGTTCAATCTTTTTTTTTGGGAGCAGTTTACAGAAGTTTATCATCCTTCTTATCGGCAATATACTACTTCTGCTCATTTTTTATCTTTGTCTTGCTGATAAATCCTATGTAACTTCATAACCTGAGTTTTCAGTTCTCTTGTTAAACAAACTTTATAGTATTTTTTTCCCAAACAAAATCTTAAAATGTCATGTTAAAGGGAGCCTGAAATGTTCACAAAAATTATACTGTCTCATTAGCATGCATTAGCATGCATATTGTTATTCAATATTAAAGTAAAGAAAGTTTACACAAGAATAAACTAAGATTTATTTCTGAGTACCAGT
Source organism: Atractosteus spatula (assembly GCF_055471065.1). Taxonomy (NCBI): domain Eukaryota; kingdom Metazoa; phylum Chordata; class Actinopteri; order Semionotiformes; family Lepisosteidae; genus Atractosteus; species Atractosteus spatula. The sequence goes on along the minus strand of NC_142712.1, from coordinate 6,075,117 downwards.
CTCTGGTGGTTGCTATATCATTGTTCTAAATTTGTGACGCCATTGGTCTGCTGTTGTGACATCACGGGTATGGGGTCACTGGTTGAGTGTTGTGGCGTGAGAGAGCAACAGCAGAACTAGGTCCAGTTAACACTAGGCTGTATTTATATAGTCTTTGACTAGATAAGATATCAACAATAGATTCCATCTCACGTTTTAAATATCCAATATACTGTGAGACAATCGAACTACGAGGAATAAAGTGTCGTGTGAACCGCAAACCAATCGTTACAAATGACTGTCATGGGTTCTATGCAACCCAAAATCAGCAATAATATCAGTATTGGCCCATTACAGTACCTAAGGTTTCTCAAAGCAGTTAATATCAATTAAATAGTCATTAAAGATCAGACATTCGTCGATCTGAATACAAACAACTCTCCAGCCCAGTAGTTCAAAACACTGTGAAAAAAGCGAACATGTGTAAAAGTAACGTAAACATAAGAGAATCAATGAGAAGACTCAGGTAAACTTGGACTTGCGCTCCATGAACTGCCGTCGGTTTTAACGCGTTCCAACACTTTCATGAGTATGAAGACCAGCTACGGGCTGTCTATGTCAGGTTATATAATTATATTTTCGTGTTATTTCCACTCTTGTACCAACACGCAGGCACAAAGCAGGGCTTCGGTAGCTTCTGTCGACGGGTCTTTTGAATTAGCTTATGAAAATCAGGGAAAGACAGGAGGAGAAACTTTATAATATAAAATATTTGGTGAAAACGAAATACCAGTCAAGCATGTACAGATCGTAGAAAATCAAATGCTTTTATCAAATGTGGGGCATTACGTTGGAAAATAACGATTTTGCTTCTCCACACACACGTCCTCCCTGGAATGGCTATAGACATCTCGATTTCAAGCTACACCGTTATTACTCTGTGTACTGCAGCTTCTGCTCAGCGCTGAATACCAGTTTGACAGATTTAATATCAATCGATCGGTCTTGTGTTTGCTGTAGCGAAGAAGATAAAAACTCACTCACGGAGGGAGAGAATAAAGGTCCCAGAGGGATTTCCTCAAATATTCCTGTCCGAGTTTTTTTTCGCTGTCTGCCGAGATGTCAGTCACAATCCGGACTGCTCCCGTTAGTAAGTCTAACGTTTTGTATCATGCCTTGCCACCTGCGTTGTGATCAGACTTAATATTTATGCACCTGATCCTCGCTTTTGAAATGACCACTACGTAAAGGGTCTCCAAGATTCCGGCAGTCAGGGGGCACTTTTTCTATTTAAGATGCAATGGCACATAGGAAATTTCCATTTACCCAGACATTTTAAAATAATCTCTTTACCAGTTTCTCACCCACATTGTTTTCTCAGGAAAATTTCAACCAGACAGAAATGACTTACTTTATTATTATTATTATTATTATTATTATTATTATTATTATTAACATTGAATAACAATACTTTCACTATAGTCTGTATAATTGAGTCTCTCCATCATTTCAGTTTCCCTTTAACATGTACAGTCTGGTCAGCAATGGCGGACACCTCTTGTCAGGGTTGTCATTTGTCAAATAAATAATTTGTTCTTTTGTTCAATTTTAATTTATATTTAAAATGCTACAATTGTGAATGATTGTTACTGCCTTTTCTGTTCCCTTTAAAAATTGCTGATCCTGTCTTTCTGACGTATCTGCAAGTTTCGGCCAGGTATTTTGTAACTCACGAATTCCCTGTACACCTCTGTACCACCCTGGTCTGAATCACGAGTGTGTTTTGAACAGTATAACTAAAATATAAGTGCGTAAAAAGCGGACTGTGGGCCTGATACTTCAGCGGTGAAGGTCGACTGTGGCTGTAATACAATTATTTTATTTTAGACGCTGAGAAGAATTGTAATCTTCAGGTTAGTAAAAGAAACAGCTGTTGAAAGTCATTAATATTAATTCCAGCTAAAGCTGAAAGACTACCGTGAAAGCAAGCAGTTTTGTTTTTATTTTAGCTGATGTGTGTCTGATATCCGGACGCACATCCAGGGACCTGTGCGGGATGTTCAGGGTATCACCTTTGTGGTATCTTCGAGAAAGAGGAACCCGAGTCCATTCTGTGATGCTCACCTGCAGTGCCAACAGTGCGGGCGCCTCGCAGGAACAAAGAAACCGCTCGGATATTTCAACCCCAACAGCAAGACTTCATTACAGTTCTTCAGCCAAAATACGTTTTTTTTTCCCTCAATACCAAACTTTCAAAATGTAAGCAGTTAATTGTTTTATGTACTTTTGGGGGGTTTCGTTTGCGTTTAATTTATGGTATTGTATAGCGTGCTATGACGTGCGCAGCGATACACAAAAAACACCAGTGCTGGTTAAGCTGTTCAAATGCGAGGCTTTCTGGTTTGCAGTTGTGTGTGTTAACACTCCCTGTTTCCTGAAAGGACAGCTCTGACTTGTGCACGACATGCACTTTGTCGAGGAATCACACAGGAACGTCAGTATGTTCTAGGTAGTGGGTTATCAGCCGGAACGACCCTGTAATCACGTCACACAACAGCACATACTGTACTGCTGCGGTTGTATGGAGGTGTCGGGGGTTCTTGAATCTTGAAAGCAACGGTGGTCTTTTCTGTTTGCCTGTGTGATAGCTTGGAGAAGACGCTGCGCGGTCCTGGTGTGTGATTTATGTCCTTGTTCTCTCCTCTTCATCTTCCTTGTGTCTGAGAGGAGCTGATCCCTATGTGCATTATATTGCAGTTTTGAAATGATCACGTTTTCTATATAAAGATTCTGGTGTTCAAAGGATGTTTGTGTGGATTGAATGAAAATTTCCTTTTTTTATTTTTACTCATTATTGCTGCATGCGTTTTTTTAGTGAAAGGTTGGGGCTCATTAATGATTAATCAGTAATCGCTCAGTCACTTTGCGATTATGTGTTGCCTTAGTGGTTGAAGTGTTAACACATGAACAGCTAGGTGCTGCTGAGTTACTGGTGCTTAAAAGTTCTTGAGTCTGGTGAAAAAATCCTCACCACCTGTTGTAAAATGAGTTTCACAGTGTAACACTAGTCAAGTTTTAATAGCAATTGAGCTCTAACTCACAGATTATGGACTTCAGTATTTAAATTCTTTTTAAGAAAAAATCTACATAGCTGCACCACCTTGTGCAATGCAGTTACCCTCAAATGATTAGGCAAAATGATGACAGGTTAACGTCTTTTATATCATGCTTGTTGTAAGCAAGAGATTCACGTCTTGGGATTGTCTGATCCTTCTTTGGAAGAGCTGTTGGTAAACGAAACTCTCTCTCTGCTGCATGAAGAAGATCAGCTTGTCCATTGCATTGCACAGCTGAAGATTTGTATCCCTTTATATAATGTCACTCGGCCTTCAAAGGAGCTTCTAACAAGACTCAAAAAAGTAAGGACTGGATTTATCATAGAAATATTTGGGCAATGAATGTCCCAGATACAAACATGTAAAGTTATCTTTGTGTTCTGAAATGTAGGATGTAGAAAAATGCCTTTCATCTTTAACACACTTTTTGTATTTTGGTCATGATTTTTTAAGGTAAAAATGAAACCAGACTGTACAAAATGATAAATATCAGACGACAAACCGCGTGAAAAGCCGGCACTGTGGTTCAGGTCTATTAAAAGTCGCATGCTTGCTTTGTCACACGCTGGAGCTCATAGTTGTCAGACAAATTCTAGGTCCGGTACCACAGAGAGTGTGGCCACCTTCCTCTTACTAGGAATGTCAGTGTTGTCACATGCTGAGGCCAGGGTTTGGCTCATGGAATAAAATTTTCATCCTGTGTTCATATACAGTACACCCCTTCAGAAGTCTTATACTGTAAAAAGACACTTAGGCAGGCTCCAGTTTGTTTGCTCTGCGAATTGGTTTCAAAATAAAAATTTGATAACCTGTAAAATTTCTGTTAAAATAGTCCTTTTTTGAAAAAAAAACTTGAATAGTAATGGCTCTTTCTACCAGCCCGGGAGAAAAAAAAATTATATTAAATAAAGCTCCTAATGAAATAGGTATTAAAAGGTCCATAATTGCTAATGATTTGGGCTCCAGGCTGACCTTTCCCTCTACACATTCTGATAATATAATCTCTTCAGGGAGTAGGATGCATTGGACAATGTAGTCATGAGTATGCATTATTCATACTTCAGAATGATGTTTGTGGATGTGGGGGAGTGAGTCATGAAACACCAGGCAACCATTACTGAACACAGAGTCTCTCTGTCAAACTGGCTCTCCAGGTCTGACTCAATGTTTCACACTCTTTTCTCACTTTAACACAAAGACTAGCGCAGCGTCTGGTCAGATTTCCCCAAATTGTCAGTCACATCCTCTCTGCTTTAGATTGTAAGGGTCTGCAGCTGTAGGATAAGAACTAAGAAAAGTGGTGTGGTTTGTGGCACTGAGAAACGCTGCAATAAGACTGCTGCTGAGGTTTCACTGAACTGGAATTGTGTGCAGCTTTTCCTTTCGCAAGGTGAGATAGCAAAAAGATCATAACAGCCTTGTCCTCTGTCCAGTAGAGCAACTTGTTGTGGGTCTCTGCCATGCTTTGTATTGCTGTTTTTTTTGTTTGTTCTTTTAAAAATGATGTTTTTGCAATGGGTGGCACAGTGGTTAGCACGGTTGCCTTGCAGTGCTGGTGTCCTGGGTTCAATTCTGGACTTGGGGTGCTATCCGGGGAGTCTGTGTGTTCTCATGCAAACGCCCTGGTTTCACTCCAACAGTCCCAAGACATGCTGATACGGGAGGTTAATTGGCTTCTGGGAACACAGACCCAGGATTGAGTGTGTGTGTGCCGTGTGATGGACTGGCATCCTGTCCAGGGTGTATCCTGCCTTGCACCTGTTGCTTGCTGGGATAGGCACTGGCTCTCCTGGGACGCTTAATTGGAGGCAGCAGTTAGAAAACGGATGTTTTTGGACTTGGAGAGTAGCCAAAAAATGGAGAACTGAGTACAAATGGATGGCTAGAAAACTGATTTATTTTTTTTTACATTTTCAACAAAATTGCTGTGCATAGTGCAGTAAGGTGTGACCTCTGGTCAGAATTGGTATATGTGTGGAGACACCAAATGTTGGTTAATTGGGATTTAACTGCCACTGAAAGTCCACCTCTGGTGCAGGGTATTTTGTATTGATCCCGGATAAATCAAAAGTTAGCAGCTAGACTTATTGTAGTTTATGTTTGCACAGCTGTTCCAGCAATAAGCAACTTCCTTTTGTAGTACGACAGCCCTGAGCAGCACATCCTGGCCAAAGTCACAATATAAAAACTGAAAGACCACAATTACATTGTGCTTCCTAATGCCCACGAAGTCTTAGTTACCAACATTACTTAGGTTTTCACAGCCCAGTGTATAAAAACAGCAGAAAATACCTCTCTGTTTGTTTAATACCAGCAATACTGTTACAAATTAAACGAATACCATCTTAAAACTTTTCTTTGTTAGCAGGCAATTGCAGTTATTATGCCTGAAAAAAGGTAGTCAAGTTAATGCAATAACCATGACGTGCACTTGCCCATTACTCAGTTGTAATCATCTCAGAGTCACAAAGACTCTTGACAATAATGGAACATCAAAGATCAGCTCTTAGATGTTATTTTGATCATTCTTCTCTGAAATGGCGGAGATTAAGAGCTTGTGCTGAGGTACAGCAATTACAGAAAATGAACTGCGTTCGGGGACGCAGAGAAAGAACTGGGCCAAGTTGCAAAGCCCTTGGAGAGTCACATGGAACAGCTCTGTACTCTGTAAACGTTTTACCACGGCTGGTCTCATGCAAGTCCTCACAACTGCCTGCACTTTAACAGGCATTTGCTGCCAGACATGAGATGAGCCAGGCCTTGCCGTGTGGGTCCTTAGCAGGCTCTTTCCATTCCGCACCAGGGCTACGAGTATCTACTTGCGTTCCTGAGTGGACGAAGATCACAAAACGCATAGGCTTGCTTGTTGTTCCAACAGAGTCCTCCTTCCTGCCATTTGTGTTAAATATCTTTCTTTGCCCCTCACTTCCTCTCTGTAAACTCAGGAAGGTGGAATTGCTGGTATAGGGATAGTACATGCTGGCTGGGCACACATTGCTAAGATGTTAGTAGACCGTGACTGCAGCACTGTGGTAGAAAGAGACAGGAGCTCATGTTTCATTTTCACTGGTGCCATGACAGAAGACACTGAAACAATTCCTCAGGACCCGTCTTGGTGAAGTTCCTGGTAGTTTGACAGCCCAGTTAGGCCTTGGTTAACCCCAGGAAATTAAAAGGACATTGTGGGAATAAAAACAAATGTATGACTGCCCCCCATGATCAGAGCAAGCTGCTCCAGGCATTTGAAAAGGGAGCACTAACAGGGATCACTTAGCGCAGGACTGAAAAACGAAAGAGCCAGTAACCAGTTGTTAGAGGGTAACGTATCTCTGCCTAATGGACGGTAATTACTGCTACAGCCTGGTGGGCCCCCGACTGCCTGCAGCTCGTTTACATTTCCAGCTTCAAAAACATCTGCAGAAGGGCGCAGGCAGACTGAGTCACATTGGACCCGGAGAGAGAAACAAAACATCCTGCCAATATCGGTAAGTGGGTCTTCTCTGTCCAGCTCTGTCCAAACTGCCTGCACCACTGTTTCCTTGTCTACGCCCCCCCCCCCCCCCCCCCCCCGCTATCAGAATGTTAATAGACGGCTCTGTGGTTGTGTGTCCCTGTGCGTGCATGTGTGTGTGTGCGTGCAGCCAGGCTTTGTATTTCCACTTGAAACAGAGAAAAACGGCAGAGGCATTAAAAAAGATAAAAGGGAAAAGGGCAGTAATGAATTTAGAGGAAAATGAACATTAATGGTACTAGCATTACTCATGTTCCATATAACAAATTATTGGAAATTTGACAAGCACACCAAATTATCTACTCATCTGCTGTTGGGAGGCCCTCTGGAGCCATCCAAAGCCAGCAGAAGCAAGACAATTTAAGCTAATTTTACTATTTATAACAATAGAGCAGACCATTAAGACAAATTAATGTCATTATCAAGTCTCTATGAAAATGACAACTACCACCATTTCAAGCAGCTTTAGAGGCTATTGACTATAATGAAATCTGCTGTACAGGTACTGAAAAGAAACACTCCAAGTAATTATTTTCTAGTAGCTTGTTTGTCTCCTGCCCGTTCATTTGCTTTCAGCACAATTAGTTCTGCACACAATATGTGGAAACTAACAGTCAACACTGTGTGGCATTAAGCCTAATTGGCCAATTACGATGCAGTTTTCAGCCTTTTAGCTCCTGAAGAGAGCCAGGAGTAAACATTCTAGAGGCAGCAGTAAGTGCACTAGACGGGCTGCTATTGTTTTAGTTTAGAGGAACACAATATGGGGAAATAAGTGAAGTCTATTTCAAAGGCAATACAGAATACATCAGAATGTAATATGTTTTGCTTATTTCTGCAAGTCGATGACAACAGCCGGGGGTTGACATGAAGCCAAGACGACGACATGGGTGCTGTGCTTCCTCAGGCGGGAAGCAGGTCCCGTGTTTCGGCTGCCGGGGTGACAGCTGGGATCCCCGTGAGGCAGGGAACAGCGGTCTTCCAGCCTGGGATTTAGATAAAGGCGCCAGGGAAGCTCCAGAGCAGAGTGTCAGAATCCAGTAAAGTATTTATCGTGAAAATGAAGCCAGGGGTTGTGTTGTGAGCCCGTAAAAGGAAAAACTGTAATAAATGATTATGATCACCCAATATTTGTTTTTCTTTGGGCATGCATGTGCCTACTGATCAGTCAGCATCAGTATCAGATATCAAGGATGTGGCTCTAGAAAATAGAACGAATACCATGTATAGAGCTCTTTATTTTACACACAGATATACAGAGGACGTATAAAAGAAGCTGTTATTTGTATAAGAATATGAGAAAGTGAATTCAGATGTTAGAAACTTGTCATTTGTAAATTGGACAAAATTTTAAAACACAGAAAGACAAAACAATTTGTCTTACTGTGTCAGGTCTAGTTAATATTTGTGTTTCCTATATTGTTTTTCCCCCAGCTGACGACGTATCTGAGACTCTGAGCACAGGTGAAAGGAGCTCACCACGGTGTGGAAATTCTGGTACAAATAGGAGAGCACCACCTACTGGTCAACCAGCACCACTCACAGCAGCAGCTTGGTTTTCATCCGAGGTCTCCCAGTACTAGTTAGGCCCAGTCTTGCTTAGCTTCGTTTATCTGACTAAAACCGTCTGGAAGGAGACGAAGCTGCTGGGGACCAGGAGTGTGCAAACCCCGATCTCCAGAGATTGAAACATTAACTACACGACAGTCTGAAAACTAACAAGGACATGAAGCAGTGAGAGGTAAGGATGCTGACAGTTTTGGGGAAGGGTGTACCCATAAGGCTTCTAAAGATATTTCTCATATACAGTATGCACTTCATTTAGCTTCGGTGTGGTTAAAATCCTGGAAGGCACCGATGAAGTCAACTCAGGGGACTTCAAGACCAGCAGGAACACAAGACAAAAGGAGGTGTAGAAACAGGAGGCACTTTGTCACACACTGCTGGGATTAAGGGTTCTGGGACCAGCTCCCAGTCCTGTGTTTGGGGCCAGGTCTGCGGGACACTTCAAGAACGGATGAGCTCAATTCTTCAATCGTTAAGTAACAGGAACATGAACAAGCTAAATGACTGAGTGGTTCACTGAGTGATCCTTAATTCTGTTCAGATTGATTTTTTTTTTGTTTGTTTGGACCGGGGACAAGAAGAAGATCAAGCAGAACCAGAAAATACATTCGGTCATGAATCAAATTGTACTGGAGTTGTTCAGTTAGGCAAAGCTGAACATTTTGTTCAAGTTTTCTTTTTATTATTTACATTATTTGTAGAATTTTTAGAGATTGTTTTCGGTTATTGATATTCTCACGCTGCTTGGGAGGAACACATTACAGGAAAAAAAAAACATAGTTCTTTGAAGAAGGTGCCTGGACCACCTGGCCAGGGAAGTTCTCTGCTGCAGTGATTTTCTGTGTCTCATGAATAAAAGTCGATATTTGTGTGTCTGTTGGTGTCTGTGCACAGGCTGTCATGTAAATCTGTGTCTGAAGGCTCTGATAGTCTGTCCAGGGCATTGCTGCTGGGTAACAGCTCTTCAAGGCTGGCAGGATAATAGGCCATTCAGTCCCCCACAAAGTACTTTATTTATTGTGGAGTAAACACTGACATTATCCATTCTCTTCAAATGAGGATCATGGAGCGTCAGCTAATTAAACACTCTTTCAGATCATTTACTCTCTCAAGTGCCTCCGAGCATGGCTCCCATTAGGAGAAAGCCATGCTATCTGCATTTAGAAATTTAGCTATACATTTATTAAAGTGAAATTCATCCATTAATTACCTCTGTCACCGGCCTCTCATAGCACCCTCATTACAGAAGTGGGCTACCTGCTGAAAGCCGACTGAAACAATTTTACCAACATTCTGTGAAGTAATTAGACCTTCTAACACCCCCTGCCATTGAGTACAGTGTAATTATTTTAATACAAAATGAAATCCCAAACCAGGAGGATCATTATGTAAAAATACACGGTAATAAACCATTAGCGATGATTTTATTTTTATTAAAAACGGTTACAACACCTGTTCAAGTCAGAAATTAATTTATCAAGTAGCCTGACCAAATGAGCTATCCAGCAAAAAGTTTTGGGCTGCTGTTACACAATTTCCTATATATTACAGGCTAACCCTTCCCCCATCAAGCAGCAGACTGTGTGGACAGGAGCAATATAATGAGAAAGCAAAGGAATTTTGTGTTGTAGTTTAATTTTTCGGCTGAATAAGAGATGTATCTATTGTGAATGAAACAAATGAAATAAGGGTTAAGTATAAACAAATGAATTGTTTGAGGTTTAGTGGGGTAATTATGTTTTTTTTTAAAAAACACTAAACCGCTTCCTTTGCCTTAATCATATCACAATTAAAAGCAACTAATTAGACAGCAATATAATAAGAATAATCTGAGTAAAAACCTAGTAGAAATTATTAAACAGCACATCAAAGCTCAATTCAAAAAAGGAGTTTCTGAGGATTTAATATGTAGATCCTGCCACCAGTCGAGGACGAATTAGACTGCTGTTGATGTTCTTCAGCAGGCGATTTTCCCTGTCATTCTCTGAAAGTGCAAGCCTTGTTTGATTAACAACTTGGGACATTTTGTTTTTCAGTCCAGAACAACACAGAATGCTGTGTTGACAACCGAGGGTGTCACAATACAGAAAATCTGTGGCCTCCTGGACAATGAAGACAAAGGGAAAGGGAACCAATCAAAAAAAATTAGACAGCTTTTGAAGACAAAAGAAAGTGTCTGGCCATGGAATCACAGGATTGTTCAGCGGCTTGTATATGAAAATTTAAATTTCGTAAGGAAAATATATGCAAGTGGATGCAGTAAGGTATGATCCGAGGGTATACCAGCCTCCACCCAAACCTGACTAGGACAGACTAAGAGGCTGAAAATGCATCATGATAGCTGGTATTTTCCTTGGCTCCTGATGCACAAAATCTTGAAAGGTGATGGAGACCTGGGGGATAGAACTGACCTCACCCACAGTTTTCACAGAACTCGCAGGTCTCACCTGGCCTGTGTTTAACCAGGGGTATTGGTCACAAGGCCGAGGACAAGCCCAGATGCTGGTGAATGTAGCTGTTAGAATCACAGTGCCTCGTGCATTATGGCTCTCATTATTGTTCGGCTGTAAGCAGCTGACCGAAGGACGGCTGTCACACTGATTCTCCTTCATTAGTAGCAGAAACAAGAGAGGCTGGGTCATCTGGAGCTTTTTGTCATGTTGTTTTTCCTTTTCGGTGATTTCTCACTCGAAGACCCTAGGATAAGAGAGCAACTTTGCGTGTTATCTGTTAATGAGTAACACTGTGGGGCTCCCACAGAGCAGTCTATGGGAGGTTCTGATCCAAGTATTCAAAATTCTCAACATCCCTGACAAAGTCAACCCAGTGCATTTCTTCATAATGAACTGTGAACATGTGCCAGAGGACAGAAGAGGAAACTACTTAAAAGCGAATTTAAAAGTCAGAGCAGTACACCCTTCTTAACCCAAAGGGTTGTGTTGTGGGTGTCTGGAACAAGGTACTCATCTATGCTGCTGAAGTCAGTACCAAAGTTTCCTTCAGGAAACTGCAGCATAAGATTCTGGATCGATTGACTACAAATTACTAAATGGACTGGGTGGATTGAATAGCTTCTCTCATTTGTAACATTTTTATGTCCTTGTGTTTCAATGAAACAACATGATAAAACATAAACAATAAGACAGCAAAATACAATTATTTTTTCCACGTATTTTTAACAGAAGGCATTATTAAAAAAGGAAACAGTAATTTGGCATGGGAATTTTAACTGAATACACATAGATGCTATCCTTAGATTATACCCCAGAATTTAATGAGCCCGTTTTGGAGACAGGTCAAGAGAGGTGAACACTGGATGGAATCCATATACTTTAGCTCCATATAGTTGGAAATTGACATGTAGCTGAATGATAGCATATCTCCGTGAAGGAAAACTGCACACCCACTCATATCTCACAGAGACAGGAAGACTGGACATGATTACCAAAATGAAGGTCTGGAGATGCTACTGTGTGAGACACACACACACAAGTTCATCCAGATACACACACACACACACAGCTCATCCAGATACACAGACACAAATGGCTCATGCAGATAAACAGATACACACGGCTCATCCAGATACACACACTGCTCATCCAGATACACAGACATACACACAGCTCATCTGGATACACAGATACACACACTGCTCATCCGGATACACAGATACACACACTGCTCATCCAGATACGCAGATACACACAAACAGCTCATCCAGATACACAGACACACACAGCTCATCCAGATAGATAGACACACACACAGCTCATTCAGATACACACACACGGCGCATCCAGATACACAGACATACACACAGCTCATTCAGATACACACACACTCAGCTCATCCAGATTCACAGACACACACGGCTCATCCAGATACACAGACACACACACACACACACAGAGCTCATCCAGATACACAGACACTCACACAGGCAAACAGGCGAGGGACAGAGAAATACAGAGCAGTCCCATCGCCCCCGAAGCAGAAGCCATTGGCACGAGGAAGGGGGAGAGTCGGGGCAAGCCTGAGCAGCGCAGGAGCCGTGCCTCATTGTTCAGCACATAAAGGCCGGAGTCAGTGCTCCCCACTCCCGGCGCAGGCCACAGAGCAGCTGGGTGCAGCAAACCCCTTTCAGCCAATTAGAGGGCCTAGCTGCGTCAGAGCCCTCACCCAGTGCACCTGCAGCTGAATAGCGATTGATTAACATTTTCGAAGGCCCATAATAGACTTCTCAGAGGGAGGGTTAGAAGGTCTGACATCAAATGAACTATTTATGCCGTTTATTCTCTGTATATATCTGTCTGTTTCCCTCTCAGTTTGGATTCTCCTCCACCTGCCACAGCCGACCGTCGCGCCCTTTTCTTCTGACTCAGAGGGGCTGAGTTGCCCCCTTTTTGTTTTTCAAAGCAAGTCTTCTGTCCAGCGCTGTGTAACCCAAGACTTGTCCTGGGGCAGCACTGAAATGCCACTTTTTGGGGTCTACTCGAGAAGGCCCAAATTCATGTCGCGCAGCTACGTCGGAGAGCGCTGAACAGACCTCTCTGCAAGAAGCTGGGGAGGGGTGAGAGGGTGGGTTCTGAGTCCCTCACGCAGGAGGGCTGGAATAGCCCTTTGCCAGCCTGTTCGGCTGGGCAGTGGACACATTCAACTGAGGGGGTTACATCCTGTACTATGGCAAAATATGGAGTCCTTATTTTCTCATCTTTCGCTCAGTGAAGTGCCCCCTGAAGGAGTTCTGGAGTCTTTTTTCTGGATTCATTTCTGAGTTATACTTGCATGACCGATAGCTAAAGGAATAAGCTAAAGGAATCTCAGCATTACCATGAATAAGGAGAAAAACGTACGTCCTAGATCATTAGATAAGATAAGATCACTTGATTGGCCATATACAATTTCTTGCATTAGGGATTTGTCTTTTCACATACCCCGGCTTGCTCTCCATGAGACACACAGACAGGGAAAGAAGCTTGGGGACAGAGCGCAGGGTCAGCCATTTATGCAGCGCCCCTGGAGCAGTTGGGGTTAAGGGCCTTGCTCAGGGTCTCAACGGAGTAGGATTCCTCTGCTGGCTGCGGGATATGAACCGGCAACCTTCCAGCCACAGGCGCAGATCCTTAGCCACAGAATGTGTTGCCTGTCTGTTACAGGTGCTGCATGAAAATGGTATCTAATGTTCAATGATGTCTCTCTTTGACCTCTTTTAAAATAGACTCTTTGTAAATCTGGTGACAGGTTTACACCATAATTTACTATTATATGAATCTGCCTTAGTCCCTGGTAGAGGGACTTGCCTTGTTAAAAGTGTACTAAATAAATGCCAGGGGACTTCAGCTCAGCCGAGCAGCACACAGTCACGGCAGTGTTTCTTTCCACTCAGCTCTTCTGCACTGCGAGAGGCCAGGTGTCACCCTTGCAAAGTGCAATCCACGCATCTCATTTAGAAACCAGCCCCCCTAGGGAACAGCACCCTGCCTTTCCTCGGGACAAGGCTAATGTTTCGGGTTAATGCCAGTTCTGTGAACCGAACTGTCCTGCAACAGTGCAGCCTATTTCCAGTGGTGTGGAACACTCAGAGAACAGCAGGCCACATCAGGCCAGTTTGTTCCTCACATCACAAGAAAACAAAATCATTTCTTTTTGAGCCCAGAGGGAAGCCCTCTCATGGGTTAAGCTGGGGTTTTTGTTGGGGGCAGTGTGGTTGTGCAGGACACAAGCCTCCATGCACAGCACTAATTGGGAGCGAGGCAGCTCTGGCCTCCAGTGTGAATGCTCATTCTGAGAACCTGTCTGTCTTCCAGCTCAGTCAAGCATGCACACGGACCCACCTGCTGGTAACAAACGAAGGACGTTTTCTTTCCTTTCTCTTCTCCTCTAATGGGAGTTACTAACTGCTCTGCCACGGGCTGCGGCTGCCACTGGAGACCACTCGCTCACTGAACACAAACGGGTGATTTGCAAAAACAAAAGGGAATTCTGAGGGGCTCCGGACCCCCAGACATCCCTGAAAAACATCATCAGAGGAAGCTGGCTCTCAGAAAAGAAAAGCCAGGCTTTCTCCCTGTCAAATCTGATTTGGCCTGCATCAGCAGAAACATCCCAACCCTTTGAGTGCAACCAGATATTTCAACCCAAAAGACTCATACTGCTGCACTGTGTTTTTTTACAAGAAAAATGCAAAAAGTGTTCTTTTTATTGTTCTATTGGCTCTTACATTTTTTTAGAGGATTATAATAGAGATGAATAATTAGACATTATTAAAAGCATTTTAAATTGCTTGTTAAATAGAAACATAACTAACACATTTAATGTGAGTAAACAGTTTGATATGAGCAGTGTGGGAGCCATAGGTATTTAAACAGAAAGTGCAATCAATAAGAAATTATATGCGTTATCTGCAGGTGTACCTCAGTGAGCAGGGTGATGTGACACATGAAAATCCAGCTGTTTTTTTTTTACTTTATTTTTAATGTCCTCGGAGAGACTACTTCTTCTCATCGAGACAAAATAATTCATGACGGAATTATTTTGACTGCACCTCGGAAATCACTGCTTGATTTTCGTTGTATTGCTAGTGGCAGGACACTGTGGACCATGCGGAGCTCTTCTGCCAAGCGACACCATCCTCTAGTGTTGCCGTGTTGTGTCAGAAGAGCAGGTCCTGCACTCCTCAGCAACAGCGCATTGCTGGCGGACAGTGAAGCGATCTGCAGTGCTTGTGCTATTGCTGTACTGCACATAAGAGGAAGAGATGATATCGAAAATTAATTTACCAGACAGATGAGCTCAGAGGCCGACTTAAGTCGCTCTACTGTCTATCTGAGTGGGTGACTACAGGACGTCCACTGGCTGAAAGCCCAGCCTCCACTACTACTCTTTTGTGAACAGTAGAACCGTCCACAGCCTATTCCCCAAATTGTGGAAAATCCTTAAGATTGTCAGGACACATCAGTGCTTGTCTCTCACACCACAAGAAGACGAACCACACAAACCCTCCGGGGCTCGTTCTTTCGAGCACACACACAGCATGTTTACAGCTGAGACGGCTGCTCTCAGCCCGACTCCTCGTCACCGCCTGTGTTCTGACACAGCTCCTATTCACAAGCAGTATGGAAGGCACACCACTCATTCTTCTGCGCCGTTTCAGTTGCTGTTCGCTCTTTAACTTCGCAAAGGCACAGTGAAGGGACGGAGTTTAACTGCCAGCCTGCGCTATTCAGTTTCTTAGAAATAAAGTCCCTTATTGCCAGTCTTTTCATTTTCCTTCGTTTCTTCCCTTTATTTTTTCCCCACTTCTCGTAGCCGATGATTTAAGCTAAACTCTGACCCCGCGCAGTGACCCCTCTTCTTCCCGTGTTTGAACTTCCTGTAGTTGCAATATTGAAAGGGGTCGCGGACGAGAAAGGGCTTCTCGGGGGCGCATAATGGCTGGCGGGTGCTGCACAATCCCATCAGACCTCGGGCACGCAGGAGGTCAGCACCTGTGCTGGGCAGGTGACGGCGTGGCGCGCTGCGATAGGCTGCGCTGCTGCGATCCCACACCGGGGGTGACCGCCATTCACGAAAGTGAAGATTAGATTCCTTTTGTGCGGAGGGACGTTAAACAAATTAATCTATTGCTGTTCATCTGACTGTAAAATCTCTAGATTTACTGTTTCTAAAGGGATCTTTCACTCTGCCCGGCTGG
Organism: Atractosteus spatula; assembly: GCF_055471065.1. Taxonomy (NCBI): domain Eukaryota; kingdom Metazoa; phylum Chordata; class Actinopteri; order Semionotiformes; family Lepisosteidae; genus Atractosteus; species Atractosteus spatula. Next base: position 6,059,249 of record NC_142712.1, on the reverse strand, counting down.
GGCCATGCTGCGCCCTTAGTCCTGTCTTAAAATAAAAAAAAGACGCGTTTTCATGTCTTTGTGGGGAGCAAAACAATCAACAAATATGAAAAGGAAAAAAAAAACATACAATAACAGCCATATAAAACATCTATGTACTCTTTAATCAACATTAATTTGATTTTAATTCGCTAATGCCCCCCAAAATATCCCCGCCTCTTCGTTTAATCTCCCCTCCCCTGAGTGGTCCTTGAATACTTTAGAAAACAGCCCTTTGTGTGTCAATAATTGCCTTTTTCGTTTTTGTAAGACCCTGCAAATTATCCTAAAGATAAAAGACGGCCTTTGAATAGAAAAAAAAGATTATTTCAGTTCTAAAAACGGTTCACTCATCGTAGTACAGAATCTGAATTATTTATACACGCAGCAAAGCAGATAATTAACAGTGGGGATGAAAAAAAAACGTTTTTTCTTTAAAATATCTGTCCTTTAAGGGAAATAATAGCAGTCTATTCTTCACAGCCACATAAAGAGCCACAGGGTTCCTTAAGGAATATTTATTAACTCTTCCGTATTGCCCGAAATAAAAGCAGCCTATCAGAAGTATTGTGCTGCTCCAAAGTGTGTCAGCCTTCATTATTTTCAGATGAGCACTGATGTTCCTAGCTTCGCTTGACCACAGGCAAATAACTTTCGCAAATGTTCGCAAGAGTTTGCTGTTGTTGGAAAATGTAATTAAATAGTTTAGAGCACGCAAGTTGCTATTTCATTTTCCAGTACTGGCTTATTTAATGTCCTGTTTTCTGATTTGGGGTATTTCTGCATTTTTATGTTTTATCTTTATTTGAATACCATTAGATGAACATATCCCTGTGCTTTAACTGCTACATTTCATGGTTCCACCCCTCCTACGCAGAATCTTTAACCTCTACGCGTGTTTTTAAGAAAAAAAGTTATATTTTTAAGATTCTTCAGATTAAATCTCAGCCTCTGCTATCTGAACCAGCCGGGATTTCAGCCATTTTCTCTTTTTAAAGTTTTAGAGTTTGGAGTAAGGATTAAGATAATGGTTGGTAATATTTTAGTAATTTACAAAGAGATACAACGGTTATCATAAAATTATGCAGCGTGGATAATAACCGGGGTGCTCATAAAATGTATTTACACTATAAGGCGCAAATAGTAGAAAAATGGAAAATGTGGAGCAATGTTGTGAGTAATGGATGTAAAGGAATTATCCTTCCATTACATGGTAATATAGGAAAAGAAAACTGCATACAAATAAACACAATACATACGTACGATTTTGTGCTGAGGCAACGGTCTGTAGTTAAACATGACTAAGGAGAGCTACAGGACTACACCCAGACGCGACGCACACGTCATCATTGTGCGACACATCGGAGCTGCACAAAGGTAGGACCTTCTCCGCTTACATTCTCTGCAAAGGTCTGGGGGCTCATCTTGAGCAGACGACGCTTGTTATTTGTTTGATTCCCCCTGCCCCGGGTATCAACGCTAATTAAAAGCGTCTCTTTTTAGCACACTACTCCCTGTATTCCTCCCTTTGGATCGAAGCGGGTGCATTTAAGGTAAACTGATCACTTTTTTTTCACCGGGCTAAGGACGTACAGTACCATTTCGTCCCCGTTGACGTTTGTTTTATAGTAATCAGTGTCAGTGCCTCAGAGATACAGACCCAGTCCTTAGGCACCTCTGCCACTTTAAGGCCATTTGCAAGTAATTATCTAAGATTAAACCATTGCGAATTAAAACATATGTGCCGAGCTGTGGCTTTCGTATTGCCTAACATACACAACCGAAGAAGGTCCATTAGCGAAACGTTTTGTGTTTTCGTTCTTTCTGCTTTTGAGCGTGGGATTAAGTTCGTGTTTCCTGGCAGCTCCCCCCTCCAGCCATTCCATGCCCCTTACTTGAGATGCAGTACTCTTGGCTACTGTAAGGATTTCGGATTGTTAGTTGCGGGTGTGCTGAAATTACTGTGGGAGCAGGCTCGCTAAAACTGTTGTTAGAACCTGGTGGAGGTTTTGGGATCAAGAGCCTGTTAAACACTCAGATAAGCAAGTGGCCTCCGGTCGTTTTGTAACCTTTCTGGTTTTTCTTGACAGAATGGCGGCGGGGTGTTTGAGGAGAGTGGTGCTTCAGGCTGGGAGGCAGGGCTCCTGTTGCCTGGGATTCTCCAGCCCCGCGCGGCTGCAGTCCCTCGTGGGCTCTCTCTGGAGGCTGGCCGGCCAGCCCAGGGGCGTCCTTCCTGGCCCCGCGTGGAGCCGGGCGGCCCGGCCGCTGACCACAGCCAGCAGCAGGGAGGAGGAGGAGGGCAGGAGGGCGAAGAAGAAGCAGGACCCCCGCGCGCGGAAAACGGTGGGCAGCGTGGGCAGGAAGATCCACCACCGAGTGGTGCGGGTGATCAGCGAGCTCGGGGAGGACCTGGGCGCCATGCACCGCGCCGACGTCATTCGCATTATGGACCAGCGCGAACTGAAACTGGTGCCCCTGCGGGAGAACGAGGAGCCCCCCGTTTTCAGGCTTATGACTGGGAAGCAGATCCACGAGGAGCAGCTCAAGCTCCGCGAGAGGCAGAAAGCCCAGCCCGGTAGGTGTGTGCGGAGGTCTTGTGTAGCTTCAGGTTCTGCAGAGCACAGCCCCTGGATCAGTGCACCTGCACAGTGGTTTTACTCTTCAACGGTGAGTTGGCCTTGTGCACTGACCTGCTCCTTAGTATCGGCACGCTTATGCTAAAAGGGGGCTGGATCTGTTGTTGAGAATTAAGGATTAAGCAAGTTTTAAGCATTCAGTGTCCCATCCTGTAGCCCCCACGCAGGTGAAGGAGCTGACTCTGTCTTCAGACATCGCCCGGCACGACCTGGACACCAAGGTCAAGCAGATCCAGAGCTGGGTGGAGAAGAAGCACCATGTGAAGGTGACAGTCAGAAAAGGTTCACCGGCAGCAGAGATCGCCGAGCTGGTGAGATTTGAGCACGCTACGTGCTGCTGGGGTGAGGTTGTGGGGGGGGGGTGAGCGTTCCCCGTTTAACAACGCCCTCTGCATGTGAAGCCACATCTCAAGCCAACCGCAGTGAGATGGAAGTTATTTAATGAGGCTGGGGAGGGATAACAAGAAGTCAGTTTCACACAGCTGTACCTACTCACCGTCAATACGAAACTTGCTGTAAATAATGAACTGAAACACCACCCTTCGCGTTTGTCTCGAGCACCCCTCCTCCACCTTGCTCCAGTCCTCCCTTAAGGGGGGGGGGGGGGTAGGCCTCCATCTGCTACCCATTAACTAAGCCGGTTAACCCACATTAGACACCAACCCTGCACGAAGGTCCACCTTCTCTTCCTTCAAAAGATGATGTACTTAGAATATGAACTAAACTGAAAGGATGACATTTCTCCCAACTGGTTTTAATTACACAAGATCAGTCAAGCTCAGTCTGCTGTGAATGAGTAGAGACCACTGGCCAGGCTAGAGCCTAGCAGACAAGAAGTGGAGAAAAGTGGAGACATAAGGGTCTAGCAATCTGAAAAGGATCACTAATAGGGAGCAGCATTAAAATATAGCAAGTCTATTGTATTTGCTACTGCTTTGAGTTTGTAATGCCACTCCTTGTAGGAAGGACATTTACACGATGGTTGCTTTGACCCAGTTCGAACATCTGCCTTGAGTGCTTAATGGGCGAAGTTAAATGTGTGATTCTTCCTTCTCTCCTGCTGCACTCTGGAAACAGGAAGGCGTGCTGGAGCAGGTCGCCCAGCATCTGGCAGGCATTGCCACCTTCATCTCCAAACCCAAAACCATCAAGGACGGGAAGGCAGCCATGGGCATCTTAAGGGCTCTGTCCCGGGCCGAGCTCAGCAAACTCAAGTCGCAGGAGAAACAGCAGCTGCTGCTCAAGGAGCAGGATCAAGCCCCAGAGACCCTCACAAACGACCCACAAGACAAGGTTCTGCAATCGTGATGTTTACTTAAAAAAAAATAAAGTGGTATATACATAATTTAAATTGTGTGCAATAATGCAACTAAAAAAAAAAGCTTAAGGTTGGGGAAAACAGGATGAACACTGGTGATTTGGTAACACGGAGATCTGAGACTTCACTCCATATGGCAAGACGTGTCCGACAGGAGAGGCTGTTAAGTACTCTGCTCCTCCGACTCCAGGGTTGCAGCTTGGAGGAGCTGGGCGAGCTTCTTCGCGTCCTTGCAGGGCTGGAACCCGCTGAGTCTCGAGGCCATGCTTCGCTTCGGCCGCGGGATCTTGTGACAGAAGAAGATACACAGCGGCATTAAGGATTGTAGAAATGCAACTTTGTACTAACATCAACCTGGAGTCTCTTCGGTGTCCATGTTTCCTTCTCAGTCGATACAAGATTTTAATCGGCAGCATTTATTCAAATTTCCTGCTGACGTAAAAGATGTACAGACAGGTAACCTCCATACAGGTTTCTGGAAATTGGAAGGTTTTGTAAAAAAATACCTTTAGCTTCTTCTTTTCCGGATCGTGCACAACACCATGTCGCTGCAGACTTTGCTGGGGGAGGAGAGGGAGAAGAAAAAAAAGCACACTCGAATGATGACGATCATTACGACAATCTGTGCAATCGGTATTTGGAAGTCACGCGAGACAGGCAATTGAAACTGGGTTGATGCAGGGTGTAGGAGATCCAGTAATGGCAGCGACTGGCCTTTTGCGTTTGAACCACAATGGAAACCGATTGCCGGGGGGGGCAGAGGGTCAGACGCGCTGCTGGCGGGCAGGGAGCTGGAGCGCTAGCCTTACCCGCATGGCGAAGGCCTTGCCGCAGCCCGGGTGAGGGCAGGCGAAGGGCCGCTGCTCCTCGTGGAAGGACAGGATGTGGCTCTGCAGGTTGAAGGGGGTCGTGTAGGTGCGCTGGCAGCCCTCCCGGGGGCAGCGCAGCACGGGCCGGCTCTCCTGGTGGATCCTCTGGTGCTCCCGCAGGAGTCCGCTTCTCTTGAAGGTCCGGTTGCACTGGTCACACTGCAGCAGCTCTGAGAGACAAGCGGAGGCAGTCAGCCAGCTCCCGCCACCTGCGCCCTGCCAGCACTGCCCCGGGGGTTCTGGGAAGTGGAGCCAGGTGCAGCAACTGCCTGGGACGAGGCTTAGACACCTCTATGCTTGGTGCGGACCATGGACTTTTTGTCACAGTCAAGCAACAAGCATATTGTACAGTGGTCAGCTGCTGGCTGCAGTTGTATGATCACCCTGCAACTCACAGAAGCTAAGCAGGTGTGAGCCTGGTCAGTACCTGGATGGGAGACCTCCTGGGAAAGGTAAGGGTGCTGCTGAAAGAGACTTAGTGGACCATTAGGGGGTGCTCACCCTGCAGGCTGTGTGGGTCCCAATACAGTGACAGAGACACTGTACTGTAAAAAGGCATGGAGGAGACATGAAACCGAGGTGGTGCAGGGGACTCCCCATTGTCTGTAAAGAGGTTTGAGCAGAGTGTCCAGAAAAGCACTTTGTAAGTGTAAGCTTATTATAATTATGGAACAAAAAATAGGTTTATTTCATACTGAAAAGAGAATAAACAAAACAACATTTCGGCCATAGAGCCTTCTTCAGGTGTGAGCTGAAATGTTTTCCCTTTCTTCTCTTTTCAGCATGGAATAAACCTACTACTTGTTCCTTTGCAGCCTACGCATGCTGACGCAGCTCCCCACCTGAACTGCTCATTATAATTATTATACAACAGGTTATGGGCCAGGCTATTCGGTCCAATCTAAGGTTTCACGTTCCACTTTTACCTTGATGCAAGGCGTTCTTGTGCTTCAAGTACTCTGTCCAGTTCTTGCCCACAAATGAGCAGTCGTCTTCTTTGCAAGGGTAACCTGCTCCAAAGAAAAAAAAAAATCAAATACCGAGGATAATGAGATAAAAAAACTGAATTCAGAATGAACTTCTGTGCTCGAAAGCATGAAACATTCAGCAAGAATTAGTACCCAGGAGCACCAGTACTGCCCCGGCTGACCCCTGCCAATTACCATCCGACACCCCGGTCGGAGCCGAGCTCACCTCGATGGACTTTCTCGTGTCGCTTCAGCTTGCTGGGGACGAGAAAGCGTTTGTCGCAGCCCTCGAAGCTACACCTACATACGGGAAGAGCACAGGTCACCCAGCTGCAACGTCCTCGTCACACACAGTGCTTCACTCCCAAGCAGGGGAACTCTGTCCATAATGGTGGAGAAACTGGGCCAGCTCAGATTGGACTCCCCATACCAGGGTCTAAAACCAAGCTGTCAGTGGAGCAGCAGAACAGCGAGATTCTTGCACTGAAGCGCATTGACTGGGAAGTCAACCTGAATTGGACATGTTTCTGCACTGTACAGCAGGGGGGTAAAGGGGCTTCCACTTGCTCTTCCAAGGTGAAGAAGTCAGTTCTCTTAAATACCTCATGCCATGCTTCACTGCAGATATTCAATAGCTTTGCAGCTCCCTGCGAGTCGCCTTGTAACCTGCCTACAGTTTTAGAGCCAGATCATTAGAACTATGCAACAGCTTGAGTGGGAGAACTAGAAGACACCAGGCCCTCCAGGACCTGAGCCCAAATCACTCCAGGGGTTCAAAAAAAAAAAAGACATCAGTTGTGCCAGATTGGAAACGCTGCTAGTTATGATATAGCAGAGCTGTGGATGGCTTTTCAAGAAATTGATCACAGTATTTTCACATATATGCAAGACTTTTGTTGACTACTACATTGTGTATCCTAGGTGTGGAAATCCAACTTAAAATCAGTGATGCAGCAGGACTACAGCCTGTTGAAATGATCTGCTCATCTCTGGGGAAAGGCTCTAACACCAGAGTCCAGTTTGATCTTTGTAATACAGTCTGTATCATTTGTTTAACTCCCTTTTGGTCTTACTTACTTAAAAGGCAAAATATTGGTGTGTTCATACTCATGGGACTTCAGCTGGTTGTTTTTCTTGAATGATTTCCCACAACCCTCGTACTTGCACTGCAAAGAGACCAGTTCAGGTGTCAGACTGGGTGTACATCAATGACTACAACACAATAAAGGGAGGGTCTGTGTGTAGGCTTCAGAAGTATAACAGTAACTCTAACCAGGTTCAGTTCATTTGTCAGATGCAGAACTAGTTGATATGTAAATACCATCCAGACATTTACAAAAAAATGCCACTAGTACCTCACTGGAGAGCTGACAATGCAAATACAAAAGACAAAAAAAAAAAGAGGTTATTGACAACTCAAAGCATAGTATACAACATCACTCACAATATAAGGCTTGCCCTGGTGTTCGTGTATGCGAGCCACGTGCCTTTTCAAGCTACAGTTTATGGTGAAAACTTCATCACATCCATCAACTGGGCATCTGCGAGAGATGAGAGGGGCAGTATCGGTAAGGCCACTGTCCTTCCTCTCCATTTCAACAGTTCCACGTTAAGTGCTACACAGCCACAATAAGTCAGAACACCAGCATTCACTGGAGAAGATTAAGAATGCCATAACATCCATTAGAATTTGCTTCGTCCACAAAAATGACATTTCACCGCTATCCCGTGTGAGGAGTTCGCGGAGCGGCTCCGCCCACCCGACTCACCGGAAAGGTTTCTTCCCGCTGTGGGTTATCTGGTGCCTGGCCAGGTGAAAACTGCGGGTGAACGTCTTACCACAGCCCTCATAATCGCACACGAACGGCCTCTGTAGAGAGGAGATTGGAGAGCCGTCTGACAGAGACAGACTGATCACACGCCGCGTAAGAGCCCAGCTGCGCGGAGTGCAGAAAGAAACAGCAGGCGTATCAAAGCCAAGTGGAGTGAATATCCGCGGCTAAAAAACCCTGAAATGCATCAGAAACGCGTCCATCTCATTTTGGCTGTAAAAAAGCCTGACCTGAAGACGGAACCGTAATACGGAATGAAACACGGCAGTGGAACGACTTACCTCCCCGGTGTGCTTATACTGGTGCACCTCCAGCTTCCAGGATTTATTAAAGGAGGCGCTACAGTCAGGAAATGAACAAATAAACCTTTTAACGGGATCTCCCATTGTCTCACCCATGGCAAAAACGGAGAGTGGAATTACAACACTACTTATTACACTAGAACTGCTCAACTGCACGCTACCACCCTCCATCTTGCCGCACACGTGTTCCCCGTATATCCTGGCCGAGCATACTACCCTGAAGCCACGGCAGGGGTGGGATCGGACCATGTTTGTGCTGTGCAAAACGGAAAACGGAAAGCGAAGGGCATGAAGACCAGAGAAAAACATTTATAAGTACCATTTATAATCCACAGCAATAAAAATAGGCCATCCTGTTATATTTTATTTTGTCTGCAATTACCTAACATTCACGTCCTCCCCCTAACGAATAGAACATACTTCTACTCCCCGCCCAGTATTATCAGTCTATAATATAGGGATCCTTGAAGCGTGTTTTTTCAATTTACACACATTATATATGTCAACAAAACGCCGTGTATATGTTTTTCCTTTATTGTCAAAATAATTATTTTAATCAAAATTTACATTTTTCTAAAAATGATCTTACTTTTTAGCTGAACATGCTGGCTGCCTTCTGTATAGCACGTGACCTCAGCCAACCGGCCAGCAGGCTTCACCAGTGCTCGCTGTAATACAGTAACTGTAATAAAACCGTTACTTTTATTGAGTCTCTTTCTAAAAATTATTGCATTTAACATTCAGCGACGTTGGGGCTTTCATGCCTGAGTTACATATTGCATTTGTATGATGTGTTATGAGATAAGATCACTTTGTTAGCCATATACAATTCCTTGCATTAGGAATTTGTCTTTTTATATACCCCAGCTTATTCTCCAGGAGACACACAGACAGGGAGAGAGAAGCTTGGGGTCAGAGCACAGGGTCAGCCATTTATACAGCACCCCTGGAGCAGTTGGGGTTAGGGGCCTTGCTCAGGGGCCCAACAGAGTAGGATTCCTCTGCCAGCCACAGGATTTGAACCAGCAACCTTCTGGCCACAGGCACAGATCCTGTGCCACTGCTCCACTGCTCTGCCCCTTATTATTGATAGTTTTCCGCAGGGAAGGAAAAGGGTGGCTTTCGTAGGGATAGGGGCATTTTCGGGATGAACGGTCACCCAGCTATGCCTGTCTAGGCTCTGAAATTCCAGCGCCCGTTTGAAACACGCTAATGAAATGAGCTTGTTTACCTGCAAAAAAGGAAAGGTAGTGTAGGAAGGGTTAGCCACTCCACTAACTGTATCTTCACTTGTGGTTCAGTATTTAGTGGCTTATCGAATCTAAAATGTCATCAGTCCATTTCTCGAAAGAGCCCGGAATGTGGGCCAGACACATGATTCTCAGGTCTCCAGTTTTAAAAATATTTGTTTCTGTTTTCTAAAACATAAAACAATGCCAGATAAGAACTTCAAAAGACACTGTAGGCTGTGCTAATCCTGAGTTTAAATACTGTAGCACTCCAGGCTTCACATGGGTATGCGCCCTCGCCACTGCCACCTCAGGTCAGCCCCCCCACCTTCAGGGACTCGAACCCGGGCCTCGGGCGTCACTCAACAGGGACCCGGCCACTTGAGGTAAAGGGAGATCTCCCGTCAGCCCAGCGGCTGCGGTCCCTGCTATTCACAGGGAAGGGCGGTGACGTCACCGCACTGGTAAGCCGGCTCGCACAACCCACAATGGTGGCCGTGTGCGTTACAATACATTATATTAAATGCAATATGTTCAAAATTACACATTACATTCTCCGACCAATTAGAAGCAATGCAACGTCACTTCCGTGCACCCGAGAAGATTGATAACTATTCAGTCACGTGGCGACACACCTGAGATGCGGTCGTACCCCCTCAGCCCATGTGCGCTTCTCCTCGAGAACGCGTCACATCGCACCTCGGCCCTGTGTGACTCGTAGTGAAATCAGCAATGACAGGGTTAAATTGCACTCCCCGGTTGATCCAATTCCCTCATCTCATCCTGGCAGAATCCATTAGAATCACGGCCGCGGACAAGTGCTTTAAATCGCACTGTAAATGAAAAGTAATAGGAGTGCCAGGAGAAGTGCAAGTACCGTGTTTGCATGTTTACCACAGTGGGTATCCTGGGAGCCAGCGCGGTGCCCTGGATCGGTACCAGCTGGCAGCAGAGTCCTGTTTTGTCATGCAGATGGGCTAAAACAATGCCGTGATTAAAACTGCGCGCATTGCTCCTCCGCAGGCCCTGCTTGCACGGTGCAGAAACGGGGTCCCTCTCCTTTTACCTCAAAACTGTTTTCCAGCTCGCGGGCGGCCTTTGCGGCTGCTCCCGTATTGCTCAGTTCTAGAGCAAGGTGGCCACGTGCTGTTTTGCTCAATGAAGGTACGTGTATCATGCTTAACACAGCTAGACCGGGGAGAAAGATTAAGGAGTATTTTCCAGTGTAGTCCTGAATATGTATAGAAAAAAAAACCCTTCGTGTAATCACTTTTTTTTTGGCTACAAACAGAACGGAACACATATTGTATTGGTTCCTTTCTTTAATTTTCATGTGTAGTGTATTGTACAGTATGCATTTTAACGTCTCGTGATCTATGTCGTGTTTGCTTTCCAGACCCCCCAAATAATATCCTAAGAACTGTTTTACAATTTAATCACCTTGACAGCAGAGTGGAAGACACCACTACCAGCCTTATTTGCTTCTCTGTTGACGAACCGCTCGGCGGGACAGCACCTGTTCCCCTTGTCTTCATTTGTTAGATGCATTCAGCAGCCGACCTGGAGCTGTTGACGGCTTTATAAGCAATTCAGGCCTTCCCGGGGTGACAGATGACTCAAGAGTGCCACCAAGTGGATGAACTCTGTACGTGACAGTTTTAAAATATCCATTAATTTTCCTGGATAAACTGCCAAGGGAATCTTGCACGAATTTTGAAAAACGAGTAACCCCAATCAAAGTTATTTTTAATTTTTATGCAAAAAACTATTTACAGAAATTATATCATTTACAGAAATGATATGATATAGAAATGATATGACGTTCTGATATAGTCCCATCAGGCAACAATTGAACCAACTAAACGACCATTAAGTTGAAAGATACATTCTAACTTTGCTGTTGTCTCTGAATGCCTTCAAGTTTCTCAGCAGCTGCAGTTTTACTGTCTCAGTCTGCCTCTCTGTTCTACTGGAATACTGTACAGCAGGAGTCTCTAACCCTGGTCTTGGGAGAGCCCTAACAAAGTAATTTAAATACAGAACATGATAAATCACCTGCAGCTAAAGACTACAAATAACTCCAACATTATTTGTTCAGCTCAGGAAGCTCTTGTCCTTAATAGCTAAATGCTATTCAGATTGGTAAATCACCTAATTCCATAAATTACCGATTTTTGATCATCAAAGTGTTCTAAGTCCTTACAGTTATAAAACCAGATCTATCATACCTGCAGGACTGGGATATACTGTGGGATGGAGCCCCTTCCTGTACAGTGATACTGCAATACTTCATTTTCCACAAGAGAATGCGCCATTCAATGTTATATTCCTCACAGTGTTGCTGCCAGAGGTGATTTATTGCATTTTCAGTGATCCCTGTGTAACAGCTCCTTGACACACTCATTAACCCCAGACAGAGGCTCCTGTGAGACAGTGACTCTTGGCTGTGGAGGATTCGGCAGCATTGAACCCAAAGGCACCAGAGAAACTCTAGGAGGTGTTTATAGCCCCTATCGGGTTTTATTAGCATGTTTCCTGGAGGTAGGGTATTTCACAAGAAGATAAAGTGTGATTTATGGCTAATGTGTCATTGCAACTTTCACTTTTATTCCCACTGTTTAAATATTTCTCAGGAAATTGTTGGTTTACCAGACGACCTGGGTTGTAGCTGCAGTGTTGTCTGTGAAATGAGCACCTCAAGTCCTGTCTGATTACTATTTTAGTGACGGTATATACTCCCTTTTCATCTACAGACATATCTAACCGATAAGCGTCTTTTCAGAGGAGACGGCGTGTGTTTTCTTTATGTGTCACATAGTATGAAGCTGAACAGCTTGTTAGTTCATGCTGTTCTTTAGGTCAGCAGCTGCTACGCTGGTGTGTTGGTCAGTATCATTCTGCTGGGATACGGCAGGTTTCCTCTGTCCTCTGCCCTGGTCATCTTCCCTGGTAGAGGGGCGCCAGTTTTCCGATCCTCTGCTCAGCCTTGCTCCTGGGAAACAAGACAGACTGTGTGTGACTGATGGCACTAGCTGTCAGCAGGAGCTGCTTTTTCAATAATTAACATTGCAAACAGTTACAAAACACCAAAGCAAACACCCGCCTGCATTTACTGAAGCAATCTACAAGGTGTGTGGACACTTTCACAACACAATCAGGAGGGTTTTTTCTGTCTCTTTTTTTCCATAGCGTGCAAAGAAAAACCCCTGACCTTTTACCTACAGACCCAGGGAAGTGTGGCTCACTTTCTCTTCCCCTCCTGCTTCTTCCCCTTCCCTCTGTTTCCCCCCTTTCAATATGCTACGATCATAACGGTTTGATGTCTGATTTCTCTGTAATTTGTCTTGCATTCAAGCAGCTATGTTTTACACACACAGGTCTGTGCAGGACATACAAACAAGTCGGTGGATGGTGCTCATTGGTGGTGGTGGAGGGGATCCCCATTACCTGTAAAGCACTTTGAGTGAAGTGTCCTGAAAAGCGCTATAGAAGCATAAGCAATTATTATAATTATTATTATTAAGTAACATTACATTCCAAATAACTATAACATCACACAACAGATGCCTACCCTGCGTATTCATTTCCAGTCACTCCGACAGGCATCCCCCAAGGGTTTTGCCATTCATTGCAATTACGAGGCGCGTTGAAGACGATAACCTGGAGTCTTCTAAGAAAGGGCAGGATGAGATCCTTGAATCAACATCTAACTAACAAACGGACAAGATGGGCTGAACGTCTTCCTCTTGTTTGTAACCCTTCTTTGTTCTTATGTTCTCGTGCTATGAGGTGCACAAGCTCTTATGCTCCTACATTATTGTGTTCTTTTGCCCTTATGTTCATATACCCGCATTTTCTTGGGATCTTATATTCTCATGCTCTTGTGGTCTCATGTCCCTTTGCCCTCCTGTTCTCATGTCCATGTTTGCCTAGTCTTATGTTCTTACACTTTGTGTTTCTATGCCTTCTGTTGTTATATTGTAATGTTCTTATCTTCTTACATTCATGCATTCTTGTGTTTAGATAGCCTTAGGTTCTAACATTCTTGTGTTTTAGGTTTCTATGTTCATCTGTTTATATGTTTTCTGTTCTGCATAGACACAGAGACCTAAAAGAACAACCACAGCCTTCTAAACATCCCCAGTTGTCGTGCTTAAATTTTGCATGACACCAACCCCTCAGTGGGGCTTTGTAGTCATTTTGCAGTCAATCAGTCAGCTTCTGAATTTCTGCGAGGCGTAGACAGTTTTTGATTTTCTAACAATTATACTGAGGGGTCATAATCCACATACCTTTTAACATGTGTGAGATTCAGCCTTGCAGCTGGGACACAGCGGTCCTTGTGCTCATACCACTGCCAGCGGAGGCCCATGTGGTCAATGGGGTGTGCCTGCGTCTTTTCCTCCCCTGCTGATGGAGCTCTCACCCTGCAGGGGATGAATGGTGATTTTAGATAGGTGGTTTCGCAAATGTAATGGAAGTGTCTAAGGAGAAAAAACATCCATCCTGTTATTCCATTACTGGAGGTCTGGCTGCCCCCATCTTCACCAGGACTAAGCACCTTTCTGAATGGATCATGAATGAAAGGACGATTGGTTGAGGATTGGAGGATTTTCCCACAGGGAGTGGAAGCTGTCTGTGTGTCAGTCTGATGTTCAGAGTGGAACAGCTGTGTCTTTCCTCCGCGCAGAGATTCAGCCGCTCAGTCAGAGGTCACAGGAATCCCACTGACTGTGTCCAATCACATCCCCCTGCAGGGAGAAGCCGATGTCATCAATCAAAAGAGATTCACAGCCACGTGTGTGGAATGCAGCTTGTTAATAACCACTGGCAGACAGTGGCATTCTGTGGCGATTAATTATCGCTAGTGGTCATGTCTGTTCTCATCAGACTGTGACATGAAAGCCCCTCAGCACTGTCCACCTTCCGAGCTCACAGACCCTGGAGTATGGGATTACAGTAGTGTGATCGAAGCTGAATCCTCACTCTCTCGCGTGACGAGACCTGCAGAGCACACTGTTATGAGCTCTGAGCCTCTCATTAGTCCATATTTAATACAATAAGTGTCACATTCAATTTTATGGGTATAAGCATGGCCATCTCTCCCTGAAGACTGAAACGTGAACGTGAACGGGCTATGTGAAAGGGGAAACTATGTGAAAGTGTATTTAAAACTCAGAAGGTTTACTGTAAACTGAGAACAGGAGGCACTTTGTAACTCAAAGGGTGGTGGAACTGTGGAATAAGCTACCCAGCCATGTTGTTGAAGCAGATACTCTGGATTCTTCCAGGAAACAGCTGGAGGAGATCCTAGGATCAATTAGCTACTAACAACCAAACCTGCTAGAAGGCTGAATGGCCTCTTCTCATTTGTAACCTGTCTTCTGCTCGGCTGTTCTCTGCTCTTATTGAGACCAGGTGGATGCTGCACATTGGTGGGGGTGGAGGGGAGTCCCCATTACCTGTAAAGCGCTTTGAGTGGAGTGTCCAGAAAAGCGCTATATAAGTGTAAGCAATTATTATTATATTATTATTATCTTCAGAAGACAGTCCTATGCTCTATGAACACCTTGACCATCATCAAAATGATTATTACCGAAGGATCCAAGGTGTTTGTTAGCTGGTGATGGGGCAAGAGGCAGAGCTGATGTATTTGAAAAGCCCTGTTCCAGGTCGGGAAGGCAGCAGGCACCGTGTTGTTTCCCAAGACCCATCCGCAGTGTTTCTAAAGCTGACAGCACACACAGTTTGCAAGGGGACAAAAATCGTAATTTCAGCACCTTGTCACTTTTATGCCACGCCTCACTCCAGTGAACGTGGGGGCGTTTCAGGTGCGCCCTCTTCCTGTGAGGATGCCTTATCTTGAAAAAGCAAAAGTCTTCATTCTCAGTGATGCAGTCCCACATGCAGGAGAAATATTTGCTCCCTCTCGCCACAGGACAGTTATCTTGATGGGGTTTGACTCAGGTTTGCTCACCATCTGGTGGTAAAGCTCAGCCGTAGTTGTTCACTGACTAGTACATTATTAATCATAAGTCAGTGACAGTGTTACTGGTTTGAAACAGTCTACACGAATAATGGAAACAATACTGACCGTTTTCAACATTTATTCACTAGGAACTCTTTTTGCAACACTGCAAAAAAATTGCCTGGGTGAGACACTCATGAGCTCTAGTATTTCTCAAAGTGTAGGGCCATCCTCCTGAGAGCCAGAGTGTGTTACGAGTACCACAGCGCAGTCAAGGCAATCCAGGAAACTCCGCTGGGGCCTCAGAGTGGATCCCCACAAGATTAAACAGAGTAGATTCCTTGCAGGAGATCCATACCCGATTACTCGAATCAGGAACTGCCCTTGCGTCAGCCCTCCGAATGAATGAATGAATGGTCTCTGAAGACGCTGGGTATCACTTTGATCCTTTTAACAAACGTCCCATCTGCTTGCGAGACCTTCAAGTCCTCTTGAGATCCCAGCTCAGCCCCCGGGACTGAGAGTCTGTAATTGTGAGAGCGATACAGTCTTGGTCTCAGGAACAATCACAAAGCATATCGGCCCACCTCCCTCTTCACCCAGCATACAGTAGACAGTCTCTCTCTGCGTGTCCGGTATACCCATACGGCTCAGAAAACGGCGGTGTTGACACGGGTTGAAAGAACCAGAGCCCTTGAAAACAGTTTTGTCATTGTTCTCCAAAATCACAGCTGGCGAGGGGGGTCACTGTGCTCCGCTGAGGCAGGATGTGTGCCAGAGGCTTCCCAGCCTGCGTGTGACATAGACTTGGCAAACATCTCAGCGCTGCAAGTAAAAGCAATCCATGTATGACTGCTGGCTGATAAGGCTCTCCAACTTGTAATGAGGTTTTTATGTTGCTCCTCACTGCTACTGTCATGTTAATTAATAGCATCAACATTAGCCTGGGGGAGTTTATTTTTCTCAGAGACTTCCCACACCTCCTTAGGGACATCACTAGGTAGATGCGGTCAATCCGTCATCAGAGTTCCGTATCGCTTCACTTGAGCTTAACGTGGACAGCTTGTATTATTATTTTAGAATGAATCGTGTCATCCAGAGGTTATCAGTCATCTCTTAAGCACCCTGGTTATTTTCCTAAAGTCAGTTCCACTACGCTGCTTTTGCAAAGAGGCTTGCACACAAGCCAGGGCTCAGATTAATTCAGTGCTTCGAACCAGCACATCAAATCTCAAATGATTAACTCCGCACTCCATTTTTTTTTTTTCTGTGAGAGTTAAAGGTCGCTTCCCTTAACCCAGCGAAAATCAGGTTTACAATCTGGTTCTGCGTTGGGTGCTGATGATTGGTAGGTGGGTGTAGGGTGGGATCCAGGCGGAACCCAGGTCGGACAAGCTGGGGAACTCTGTGCAGGGGGTCTGCTGCGCGCGATTTGTGCCGTTTCAGTGAGTTCATTTCGTCCCTCTTGGCCTTTTCCGAAACTGACCCGACTTTGTCCTCAGACTGAGGGTGCCAGTCACCCACAGTCCTGAGGAATCGGCCCTGCCGCACTCCAGCGACTGTGCAAGAGGAGGTGAATTCCAGGCGACACAACAACCTTCTCTTCTCCTCTTCGCCACCGTTTGCGGGGCGTTTGGAATTGTCCCGTTTTGCCCCCCGTTCTTTTCTCTGTGGCTTTTTTGTTTTGTCTTTTTTTTCCTTCTCTCTGGAAGAGGAGGGTGATGCTACTCAGGAAGCCTGCTGACACCCCCCCCCCCACTGCCACCCCCGTTCCACAAAGGCCTCAGTGAGTGTGAACACAAGACCCAGGGATGAGGAAAGAGGTGCAGTGGAGTAGGCACAGATCTTTGTGACGGCCTCTCCTCCAAGGGACCACAGGCACAGGACTAATCACATTAGCATGAAAGTAAAGAAATGGGAAGTAGACAGTACCATAAAGGCAGGGAGCAAGGCAAGACTAATCTTATTAAGTCAGAGTAAAGGGGGACGCTACTCCTACATAGTAGCTGAGAAATTCTTGATTTTCCCAGGAATGAGTTCACCTGTATGTTAACACAGAAAGTTGCCCTTTTGATGGTTATTAATGTAGACAATCGCTCTTGGCACGTACCAATGGGTTTTTGGGGCGCAGCTCATTGTCGGTATTTAAAACGGCTGCAGACAGTGCATTCCTTAAGATCCCTTTTATGCAGCAGCGAAAGGGGGCTTTTAAATCCTCCTGTACAAGCCATTTAAACAGAGAGAGGGGGCAATTTAGAGGAGGGGTGTGGGGTTGGAGAAAGGGGGAGCTGTAAAACGGATAAAGCTTATTTTATCTCTGATTGTAAGCGCACCCGAGTTCACCCTTAATGCAAACCTTAGCAGCCAGTATCAAAATGGGATGCTCTCTAAAATTAGATCGCACAGAGTAATCTCTGGCAGATGGCTCAGACGGGCATTTCAGCGTCTTTAGCCAATGTGGAAACTCTAACGAGAGTTTGACAGCAAGGTTTGTTGTTGCTGTGAAGACGGGGCTCCTGGAGGTGTACAGCAGCCTGGGATTCCTGCTGTTCCCTAGCAACCAGAAGGACAATGAGCAGTCAGTTTTGATTCGTCAGGTTGCCACTTAATTAAGCAGCACTTTCTCTCAGGAGGAGAATTAAGCAAGTGGTTAAAAGGGGGGTTTTAACGGCATGAATGGCTGTGCGGATCTGTGCAAGATGTCCTGCAACGGCCCTGTTCAAGAAGGTCCATGAAGGCTCGTGAAGGTACATGAGGGACTGAGTCAGAGGCGGCTTTGCTTGCACAGGTTGGCCCTGCTGCAAAGGCTCGTGGGATCAAATGAAAGAGAGTTGGCTGGATTTGTAGCTTTACAAAAACACCCCAGTGCATGGTGATGGTTTGGTCAATCATTGTGATAGCTTTTCGGTATTTGAATTACGACACATTCAGTTATTTTTGGTGGAATAGGAACAACGGAGGAAGAAAGCTAGATCTAGGTCATTCGTAGAGATCTTCTCCTGTTGACCTCCCCCCAGAGTGTGATTCTCATTTGAAAGCTCCCATTTTATTCAGTTGATTCTGGAATTCTGTCATTTCTTTAGCGCTTTTAGATTCTTTTTGTCTTAACTGTGTGTTTAAATTGTATGTTCCATCCATCCGTTTTCAAACTAAGGGTCGCATCCAATCCAGGGTTGCAGAGAGGAGCCTATCCCAACAAGCAACGGGCACGAGGCAGGGTACGCCTTGGGCGGGATGCCAGTCCATCTTAGGGCAGACACACAGATGCACGCCAGGGCCCATTTTCCCAGAAGCCAATTAAGCCAAACATCCATGCACCTCATGTCTGGAATATAGCCCAGGGCTTCAGCACTATGAGGCAGCAGTGCTAACCACGGCACTGCCATGCTGCCCTAAATTGTACATTGTACAGGTATTTGAAATGTTACAGTAAACCTGCAATGATTGATGGCGAGATGACAATTATACTCCCAAGAGAGGATCTCATTCTTCCTTTGAAAACACACTCCATCAACAGACCACCAGTGTTTATTTTGCACGTTTTAAAAAGCTTTCAGGTCCTTGGTGTAAATGTCAACAAATCTCATCATAATACTTTTAGCTTATGAAGGAGCTTACAGAGATCATGCATACCTTTAGTAATTCTCAAAAGGCATGTTCACAATGAGCCTGTGTGTATACAGTAGGTTAATTTAATGTTGTGGACACTGGAGGCCCTCAATTCACTGTCCAAATAAATAACTCTCTTATCTCCCAAAGCCTTGCTGTACTGTACTCTTTGCTGATGATGCCTGTCTGTTTTGTTGTTGTCTGTTGTATTGTTGTATTGGACTCTGCCGTAAAACACATTTCCCCCAGGGCACAATAAAGCTTGAATTGATTCAACTATCCCAATCCTCTCAGCCACAATGGGGACTCTGACACCCCGCTGTCCCCTGACTCGCCTGGGCCTGCCAGACTCAAACAGAGAGCCCTCTCATCTGACCTTCGAGACACCCAGGGGTGAAGCCATTGAGAGAACCAAGTTAGAATGAGGCTTAGAGCTGGAGACAGGAGCGGTAAGCAAAATAAAAGTTGGTTGTGGTTTTCTTGGAGACGTGAAGCTGATGAGGAGCAGAGGGGACGGGCTGGGAAGAAGAGACGCATGGAAGGGTTGTCATGGTGATGGAACGTGTGATGCACTCTTGCATCCTGATATGAGTTCAGGCAGGTTAGTTGTTTCAGCAACAGTCTGATCATGGTCCAGAATGTAGGAGGGGGACAAAAGAGCTTCCTGAATTCTATGGGGACTTGCGAGGCCTCCTGACAGCTGAGTGGAGTCTATTAAGAATCTGAGAAAAGAGAAAAGCTACAAATGAGCTGAGGGCGCAGAGCCTTCTGGTGTGATCAGATATCAGTGGACTGTTGATACCAGACGTTCACCAATTGAAGAAGGGTCCCGGGACATCACCTTCAATGACACGGCTCAGTAATCTAGCTTGACCCTAAACGTGATATTCAGGCTTCATTGATGAATGAAGACTGCTGCAGCACGCTGCCTGCCACACAATGTAGCCATTTCTAGTGCTTAGGAGCTGCATCTGTGCGGGTGGAAAACTGAAACGTACTGTATATCGTTCCTTTCAGTGTACTGAATGAGAGCAAGAAGAGCTATGATTATCTGAGGAAGGTGTTAGCAAGGAACCACAGAGGAGGTTCTGTCCCCAGACAGCTTAGTGACACAGCTTCAACACCTTCCTGACAAACAGCACCCTTGTGCTTCTGCGCCCCCGAGGTCACAGAAAGAACTGGATGTGTAATTGGGCGCAAATCATCGTCCTCTCTGGTGGCTATTGCCTTCTAATCAGCCCTGTCTGACACTAGGCCAGCAGGGGTAACACACAGGGACAGGCCATCGATATCAACTGAGTTAAAGATTAAACCCCTGTCTCTCCCCCCCTTTTTAAACAAAGGGGAAGAGTCAATATTGAGCTTGTCTTAAAATTCCAGTGAAAACATGGGAACAGGACACAGGATTGTATGGGGGGCTTTTTTATTAAGTGGAGGGAAGGAATCAGTCACTCAGCAGACAACAAAGGGCTTGATTGTCAGGAGGAGGGCAACCTGTCCGGACCTGCCTGCTCTGGACAGGCTGGGAACCCCACCGTGTGGCTATCACTGTCAGTTCAAGGCCAGGTCTGCCGGGGCCTGCTGATAAAACCCTGTTCTGGAAATGGTTCCAGTGTTACAATGTTTAAAATGCACAGTGTGTCTCGCTCTGCGCACAAACATTTCTATTGTATCTGCAGATATTTGGTTAGGTGCATTGTATCCCACTCATTGTACTGTACCTACCTTGAACACTTCAATCACTTACCCACAGTCTTCTGTCTCCTCTGTACCCATTACACTCAACACAGCCCATCCCTGTAGCCCACCGAGCCCCCTATATACCAAGTACCCTACTATAGCCAACCTACTGTACCCTTTTGTAAGTAGCTCGCTCAGGGTCTGAGAGCTTAGTCCCTGGGACGAGGTAGTATCCAAGAGTGGCAGCTTGGCATTAGAGCAACACAAGCATGAAGGCAGCCTGCCTCACTGCCTCAGGGGCTGTGTGACTTAATTGATCAGGCCCTCTGAGGCTCTTTGTCCTGCCTTCTCCCCTGCTCTGTAACACATTCATCTGGACATCAAACTCAGAATTCTGCCCATTCTCATGATAATGGCATCCATTGTGGAATTCCATCATTAAAGGTTGTAATCCCGGGTATTGTGTAAACAGGAGGTTTGTGTCTGGGTTTTGACCCTCCGGAATTTCATATTGAATATCCCCCCCCCCGACACATTCGCTGCCTCTAACATCACATGGCCTCTTGTCCTGAATTATAGTTGACCCTGTCTTGGGGAGCTCAGTCTGACATGGATTCAAGATCTGTCTGCAAGCACAAGCATTTTATGGGGGATCTTAACCTCAGCACCTGCTCTGAGACTTTACCAGCCAGATTACTGCACCAGCACTTCATCAAGTAGGCTTAAAGTCTTTTGTAGAGAGTCTGGTGGGTTTGACAGCGATTAATACAGCACCTGAAAACTTTTACATGAGATACATACACAGGCTGTCTGAAGTCATGTCAGTGAATTGGGTTTAAAAAAAAAATGAGAGAATAATGGTTTTGACCCCAGATGCAGTGAGCCCTGCCATAGGGACTGTGACACTGTGACACAGCAGACAGATGGGTCAAAATCCCAAACTACTGCCATTGTGAAATACTGCCAGGACAGCTCTTGATGGGGGTCCCAGCTCTGCCTTTGTAGAAGAACAAACTGGACTGGTAAAATCAGACGCTCAGGAGAGGGAATGGACTAACTTATTCTTCCAACTTGTGCTTGGGACATCTCTGTGCAAGTAAACTCTCCACGCAGGCATGTATAGCCAGGGACTGCATTTCATTTATATTACAGGAAAACAGATGGAGTTCAAAAGCCGCGGTGATGATTCCTTTCTGGCGCAGTGAAAGGCCGTCCGACGTATAGGATTGAGCAACGTCATTAAACAAGTCAAACGCTTGTATCGTTTCAAACGGCACTTCACGGGCCTTAAAGTCCCACTGCCCCAAGGAAACAGCATCGTTTCAGACAGTTGTCTCGGGGCTATCGACTGCGTATTCCCGGCTGGAAGAGCAGACGACCAGGGGAAGCTGTGCAATACTCGCTGCTTCCCTCAGGGGGCGATAGGGAGCTGGGGGGGGGAGCTAGTTACCGCCTGTTTGCGATCCTGACGAGGAGAAATCAATGTGTTCCGATTTGATTAATCGGCACGGCCGGAGCGCCTGGCGCCTCGCAGGGTGCCCATCTGTAGCCCGGAGTCTGGGAGAGAGGCCGTGCCTGTCAGGCTGAGGTGTTGCCACATTAGCAGAGCTCCAGAGAGGAGTGTCGAGGAGAGCAAACACTCACTCGCCCCCCCCCCCCTCCACCACCTCCACCATTTCCACAGCTGCCTGTATCTTTATCCTGAGCAGAGCCTCTGCAAGCACAGTTTGCACAGCAAACTGAGCTTAATTTGGGCAAACATTGTGTAAAGTACCCTATGGGTTTAAGACAAAGATAACATGTTTGTCTGATATTAACTTGGCTATTCAGCCTTTATGTATAAACAGGCCAAAGGCATACATCAAGATAAGCAGTGAGCATGCAGGCGGAGGGTCTCCTATCAGCAGCAGTGATAGGGCTATGTTAGGGCTCAGAGATACACCTGAACACTTTAACCTGAATGATGCAGTTAAGATAACAGCTGTTACTGGTGCTCATGGGGTAACAGGCAGCACCCTGAGTCAGCAGGACTAGGCTGACAATGATGTGTGAATGGTCACACTGATAAAAGGAATTGCAGCCAGTAGTCACTTTGCACTGTGCTGGAATTCTGTGTCTATAAAGTACAATGTGGCTATTACTGTGCTCAGTAGTCTTAATCAGTGTTTAATTGTTTTTATCCCTGCTGAATGGTGTCTTATAAAAACAATAAAAACACACCTTTTTATTGGTGTGTTTAAGCAATTGTGCATTGTGCTGAAATGTGTGTTTAATTGAGCTCTAAATGATGTCAGGCAGTGGGGCTCAATACCATGTTTGCAACACCCCCCCAGAGCCCAGGACGAGCCACTGCCCAGCTTCACTGACACACACAGCCCAGCAGCAGCAGAACAACACTGTTCCTCCATCGCTCCCGGGAAGGTCTGGTGTCAGGTGCCTGTGTATTTAAATCAGATACAGTTCACTCACAGCTGGTACTCAAAAGGTCAATACAATCAGACAGCTCTGCGTGTAACTGCACACACACAGGCAGGCAGGGTCTCTGGGGGTTAGGCTGGATCAGATGACTCCTGCTGTTTAACAAGGAAACTGAAAAAGCTGGTTGACTACACTGTACACAGCACACTTCTGGGGCCTCCATATTCCAGCCAGTGTAAATTCCTTTCAGAATACCCTTCCACAGCCAAGTTCCTTCCTGATGAAACCCCACTGAGCCATGAGTCTTTGCTAAGTGCTTTCGCACAAATCGGGAAAAGATCATAAATAAAACACCCCAACAGTAGTGGCATATCAAGCGAAGCTGATTTAAAAAAAAAACAATTGTGATTTTAAACAGTATCTGCAAAATCTTTAAAAAAGAATCAGTTCATGCCTTGAGCAATAATCGTTTGATATGATAAAAACAATTCAGACAATGTATAAATGTAAAGGCAGATTCATTGATTCACTCTTAATCGATGGATTCAGAACTGCCCAGGAGGATCTGCTGGATCTGCTGGATCCGTTCAGTCCCCTGCAAACTCAACACCTTCTCCCTGAGGGCACTTTGCTCTAATCATTAGTCATTCAAGATGCTTCATTTTCACGGCCAATGAGTAAAATCAGTGTTGCCAAAGCAAAACAAATACAATTAAAATAAAAAAACTACAGACATTTACAATTAAGACACATCATAAGATATTTACCTAGAAACATATGGAACATTCCTGGGAGACAGGCTCACTGCTCCTCAGGCTGTGACAGGAGATCACACACTGGGCCGCCAGTTCAGCTGAGTTCCCTCCTCCCTCTCCCAGTAGGATTGGGACCTGTTGAGGTTCTCTGGGAATTCTGGGATTGGATTTGTAAATTTAGGGAAGAATGTTTCTCTGATCCCAGAATATTCATCACAGTGCAGCTCTGTCTCTGTTTCTATTTCTCAGTCTCCTGAGAGAAAAACAAATAATACATCAGGAGAAACAGGTGGGAATGGTGACACACAAGGACAATCTCAACCCCAGTGGTGGGAGGCTGGCGTGTGTCAGTGTGGGAGGGTGTCAGGGGTCCGGTTCGGTCCGGTTTGTGTTGGGGCAGGTCGGGCCTCCTCTGTCCTCACCTCCCTGCACTCATCTCCAGGGTCTCCAGCCACAATTCAGCACATTTTACATTTTACACCGTTAAATCCTCAAATTCTAAAGACTGGAATAATCTGGCTGTGACCCGCTGAATAGGTGATTTGTTTAATCAAGTAATTCAGTGATCCTTTGAAGCAAAAATCGAGAACAGCCCTCGGCCTTCAACAGCCCTCGTTTTCTTAATTGAGTAAATTGTTTTCAATTAACAAATAGCTTCCAGGCGTTTCCAATATTTTGAAACAGGGGAGTGCAGATGACGTACAAAATATTCCGGGTCGCTCCTCTCCAGTAACAGGGCTGGAAACCGCTTGCATAACGTAATAACCCGTTAGAATAAGTTCTTTCACACTCCAAAAGTACAGATACAGCGCATAACCTTTCAGTTTAGTAAGAACGCGCTTACTCGGTCACATGACGAAACAAACCCTTCTTTAATCCTGTGTTCGGAGACTGCTTCGTGTTGCGGTGCATTGCGACCTCTAGCGTTTCTTATGCTGCAGTGCAGCCCTGATTGACGAAACCGGTTTTCCAAAGAGCTGTTACCGGTCCGGCGGGATTATCCCTTTCCAGGGGTAATCTCGGGAAAGACCTAATAACTGTTGAGTGGCCTAAAGAAATAAGAATAAAAAAACAACTTCTGGTTATAGATAAAAAAGCATGATAGAGGTTATCCCCAGTTTCACTCAGCGAGCGATTAATACCTCAATTACTTCATTTCTCTTCATTGATTGACCCCCTCTGCTCAAAATCACTCAACTAATTCTACGCGTTGGACCAACAGCTGCAATGGAATGGAGAAGCCAATATTATGTACTCATGGTCTGGTACAAATAATTAAACAGGCTGTTCAGTTGTTTATCTTCACTTTGCATACAATCATAGAAATGTTAAAACAGCTTGGTGTATGATCTCTTTTCAGAATAACTTTTATCATTTGTTTAAATACACTATATGTATATATTTTAGAGCAGGTGTGAGAGCACATAAATACGAAGTCCTTCCCGTTCCGGGATTTAAAACAGTGAACGCAGCGCGCCAGCAGGAGGCGCTGTTTGTCTCCCGTGTCTGCATGCAGGCCCATGTTCTGCAGCTGCAAGCTGAGCGGCTCTGCCTTTTACTAGGCTAACGGCAATGCATCTGGGAGGGCGAAGCATAGGGCTCTCCGGCAGTGCAAAAGACACACCGACACAGAACCTGAACCTACACTGTCCAGAGAACCTTTGGTGCGGGAAAAAATATTTTTCGAAATGGGCGAAATCTCGGACTGTCAGAGACCGTGCTTCCTCTATCGCTGCTCTATGGCTATGGGCCGCCCTTCCTCTGACTCTGGGGGAGACAAATTCTCTGTCTTCAAATCCAAACTCAAAACTCCTCTCTTTTCTAGGGCCTCCGTCGGATTGTCTTACATACTATCTCTATGTTCTTGTTTATTTTTCCATGTGCTGTTTTTTTTACTGTATTTTGTTTTGTCTTTTTCTTTAGCACTATATACAGTACAGCGTCCTTGGGTTTGGAAAGGCGATGTCCCCGGCTGTAATTCCTGAAAAGCGCCACCTCTGGTGGTCGCGCAGGGTGCTTGTCAAATATCTGTCAAGCCGCTGGTGATGACGGCAACTTCCGACGGAAAATCGCTAGTCAGGACAGTATCGCTCTGTGTTGAATACAGAATTAGACTGCGAGACACATCTTTTCCAGTAGATAACGGTCAGAGATGTAGGACGGATGCTGTACGGTTATTTAATTCGGATGTATCTTCAGCACACGTCTGCTTTGCTCGGGCTTGACTGCGAGAACGCAGGCTTCATCAGTGACAGCACAGGGCTCCTGTATTCGCAACCCTTCGAATAGCTGTGTCAGCATGGGAAGGCTGTAAGGGAAGAGGTGTAAGGTACCTTCCATGCTGAAAGGAAAGAAAAGAAATGCAATGTCTCAGCTGCGGAGCCTTCTTCAGGTCCCGTATTTGCAGTCAGCTACAGCTGAATTATTCACTTCTGGGCTGTCTGCCATCCTGGCCAATTGGACTTCCAAGATATTATGAAAGAACCCCAGCTCCCAGAGAAAGAGAGCATCCCGACACCCCGTCTCCCTTCTGAATCAGCCTGTCGCAGGCACGCCAGGGGCCGGGACCACAACAGTGCCACAGGGTACAGGCAGGGCAAATCAATCAACCAATCAATCAATTGTTTTATTGCCAGCCCTACCTCGAGTTCAGCAAAATCACAAGACCCAATCCAAGCCTCGGAGAAGATAACACTGTTCCCTCTTTTTAAAAGTGATCCCAGAACCTCCATATTCTTCTTCCAGTATCTTTCCAATTTTAAAAAAATGAATAAAATACCCTTATTCTGCTTTCATCTTTTTTTTTCTGATTCCATATCTCTTTCATAGATCTGGCTGAATCCTCGCAGAAGAACCCCTTCAGGAGATTTGCAGCAATCACTGAGGACCCTCATATGTGTCCCTCATGCACTCTTGCACACAGCCCAGTCAGGACAAAGAAAAAGAACAAAGCGTTCAGGCATGCTTATAGGACTCTTGTCACTCCTGTATCTTATTGTCTGTGTGCATAAGAGACAGTTACTAGCTAGACACACTAAACCTCAGCGTAGCCTTAGACTCCAAAACTTATTGAATATGCCGACCAAAAACATCATCTGTATACTTAATGCTGAACTTACTCAAAGCAGTAAATGCAAATCAAGCCTGAACTCGGGCAGACAAGAGTCGGTGACTGCTACAGGTGATGTCTTCTCCAGCAACAACAAAAGGCTCACACACGTTAAAACACTGAATCAGCTATGATGAGTTTTTCTAAAGCTATAACGGGGTATATTTTTAGCTTGGAGAGCTGTTTAAATCCCCTCTCCTGCAGTTAATGGAGCTTTTAACCTTCCAATGATGTTGTATTTGCAGTTTTTTGCAGCTCATGGGAACAAAAGGTGCTTTAAATGCAGAACAGATGTCGGCTTGCATTGTGATCACAAAGGCAGCTGAGAGCCGTGAGATGAATTTGCTGGCTTTGTTTTTAATTCATGTCTGCGAAAGTGCCACACAGGTGGCGCTGAGCTGTGTAGTCCCTGAGTTAAACCTGAGAGTTGAGCACATTTGTTCACATCTTCTCCTACGCTGTCCATATTGCCTTCCTGCTGGTCGCAAGTGCAGTGGACAATATTTCAACGGCTGGTCATCCAGAGTGTGTGTCCAAGGGCATCATGTTATTTAAGACAGCAAATGGCTCTTGCAACAGGAATCACCTGATGAGGATCTCTGTTAGAAGCTGCACTGAGTTTCCTCTTAAAATGAAAAGAAATGCTATTGTACACTATTACCAGAGCAGAGCAGTGTGGGGGAACATTCCCACGAAAGCCCAGTATCTCCTGTACCATTATGTATGTGCAGTATTGGAGTGGGTCTAGAGAACCAGGCAATGACCAGGAGTAAGGGCTAGTATTGAGTAATATTTCACATATTTCACTGGCTTCCTGACTGTTAGACAGGTAAAGTGTAGCCACTATATGGAAGTTACTAACTGAAATCCAGGAGGGACAACAAAGCCAAGACGATCTCACACAGCTGCACTTCATCACCATCACCACCAGACCAGCTACAGAAACTGAACTCAGACGCCTCCCTTTGCATTCGTCTCCAGTATCCCTCCCTGCCCCGTCTCCACCTTGCAGCTGCCCCTTGGTCCACTGAGTCTGACTGGGGTTCGTCCTGTGGCCTGGAGGCTCCCTATTAACCAGGAGGGTGAAACCAAAATTTTCTCACCAAGTATACCAAGCCTTCACAAGCATTGCATCCAAGCCCCTCGTTTGTTGCCCCGAGTGAGCAGTGCTTTGCTCTCAGAGTCCCCTGTGAAGCTGAAATAATTCATAACTGATTGCATCCATATAACCCTTTCCTCCCAAATGTTCCTAAAGTATTTCACGCACGTACAGTAGGAGGGGTCCCATGCCATCCACCACTGAAGTGCCACTCCACCTGGGTGACACCCAGGAGCCTTTCTGCACCATCAGCCCCACTGCACTGCACTGCGGAGAAAGTGATTTACCAGTTGAATTCAGGGGACAATTTAGGAAGACTAAATTGTGCAGATCCGTAATAGGACTTTCCCAGGATAACAAGGCTATGGACCTGTACTCTTGCCAACAGCGGAAATAAAGTCCAATGTAATGTCCAAGCAGTCAGGACCTCAAATTAATATTTCATTTAGAAAGTGTCATATCCACCAGCACAGTATCAATATTGCGAGGCACTGGTTTGGAATTTCACTCCAGGGGTAAGAGTTATTTAACTATCCACTAACTCCACTTACAGCTGCAGCCTGGTGTTCATTGTACTGTCTTGCTCTTCCCATACACTGTGGCTGGAGGGAATATAAAGAGCAGAATTGTTTCTGTCCACAGCTTGCTGCAGGAAAGACAGGGAAATTAAAGCTCACCAACACTCAGCTGCCTGTCACACCAGCGTCTGCATCACCAACAGTAAGTGTGGTTGTGGATAGTCCACTGTACTTTATTGATCAGAGCACTATTAGACAGCACTCAAGAAATGGCTCCAGGAGGACTGCTGATCAATAAGCTATTAGCTGCCAACTGAAATGACCTTCTGCTCTTCAATGCTTTTGTGTAACACATGAACCTAGATAGATGTAATTTTCTGTGAAAACTAGTGTTGCATTTGTCACTGTGCAGATAGTGTGGAACAGTTTGTTATTTTGTTATACTGTGATGTAAACCCCTGGACGGCAGGAGCCCATGATATGAAACCTGGTGTCCTGATTACTCCTCTACCAGCTTCCTCTGGAAATATGTCGTCTATCTTGCAGGATGACAAGAGTGTTCCTGCCTCTATTTCCCCTCTAGGTTTGTAATGCCGTGGTTTAGACCCTGTTTGGACTGGCCAGCAGTACATTTCACAGAGGTCTACAGAATCTGGACCTGGCGAGTTTCATCGTCGAATCTGATCTTAGACTCTTGGACAGAAGCCCAGTGTAGGCAGAACCGATTGAAGGCGTTGATGAAGTGCGCGTCTCAGACCAGGAGGAGAGCCGGGTGAGAGCCTGTTATTTTCAATCAGCCTCACATTCTGCGCGTTCATTATTCCAAGGGCAGCCCTCCGGTGACACCTTTATGAATCTGAATGCTGCACAGCCTGCCGGCTCTTCGCATTAGAATTTCAAACGCCTTCGAACCTTTGAACCTGCCAGTGCTTTTCATCAGCCCGGCCCTCCAGAGTCTCGGCAAGGACCGAGCAGTTCTTTCCAGAGCTGTGTCAGTGGCACCTCATCCAGAGCGGACACACAGCCAGCCTGGGCAGAACCGGAGCTGTGTGTGTACAGTGCTCCTTGTATGAACTGACTGCAGGAAACCATGATGTTACTGCAGCAGGCTGAAGCATGGCGGACCAATGGTGATATTTAGCCAATCACTGAGAAATAACAGTGGGCCATGAAGGCATGTTGAAATTGCCAAGCCAGGGTAAATAAATACAAGGAACCAAGACAGACAACTCGCTCTGAAAACCTTGCTCCTGTAAGAGGAATCTTTTACTTAATATTTGGGTACAAAAAATCATAATTACAGCAATTACAATAATTTTCACTTTGCTACAATGATGACTTGGGCAAGCCATTCCAGACGTCTCTTGAGTCATTATGATTTCTGTCAAATTATAATCAGCCTTGAAAAGTTCAATTAGCGGCAGTAATAAAGAAATGTTTGGCTATTCAGAAATATTCTGTATTCAAACCATTCGAGGCCAATTCAATCCCTTTTTACTGTATCAGCTTTCTGCAGAAGGTCTGAGGAATTAATTCTGATGAAGTCACACAAAGCTGTGGGCCCATGAACCCAGCGCTCACACAATGCTCAGGCTGCTGAGTGGCAGATCTTCTCCTGAGTTTCAATGAGCCATTCAGTGGAAGAGAGACCTTCACGCTATTCTTAGTGCAAGCACAGTGTGTTGCCTGCCCAGACTGGCAGAAGCAAGGTGCCAGGAGCCAGGGCTTGAAGCAGCTCAACATGATTAATTTCCTGTTTGTGTCGATCAGGTTCTGTCACAGGTGGAAGTGTGGAGGCAGTTCACATGTGCTGCAAACCCATGGTGAAGTAAAAGCTCTGTTAAGTGTATTCATCATGGAGAGCTGTGTGTAAACATCACTGTTCCCTTGACAATCCTGAGCCTTGCCTGTCCTGCATACTATGTTGTGTTATTTTAAAAAAAATGATTTTGCATTACTTTTGTCAAATCAGAGCAAGTGATTCTGAAAAAACTGAATATTTTGTGAAGCCTGTGATCTTCTCCTGCCCTGTACCTATTTTTTTTACTTTTATTATTCTGTTCTTGTGGCTAATCTGGTACTGGATACCATATTTGTGTCACAATCACTTGATAGTATTGCTGCTCATAAACATCCCTACTACCTCACGTATATTGTCCTTGTATGATTTTCAATTTTCACTATTTTTTTTTTAATTGTGGTCCTCATAAGTCACCCTGGACAAAGGCAGAAGCAGAATAAATTATTAAGAACAATAATGAGTAATAAAGTTTAACATTATACAATTTCCATGTGCCATGCATTATCCTGTACATGCTTTTGAAAACAGCAGCAACACAAAGATCGTCAGAAGTGTCTACTGGAATTTCAGCAGTTTCAATCAGACCCTCGTTAACAGACTGTATGAATTTTGTGATGACATAACACCTACCCCTGGTGTTCTTGATTTCTGGTTTGTCTTCGGACCCCATCTGTGTCGCTTTTGTAATGACTGAAGCAATCAAAAGCTCTCAAGGCAGAGCTGTCAGGTGGTGAGGGCTTGAAATTCTCTGATTGCTGAAGTAGGAGGGTAGCACTTCCCTCATATCCTGCGGGGGTGTGAGGCTTAAACAAAAATGAGCTGAGATCCATTCATGACTTTAGAGCATTGTTAAACAGACAGGCGGCACTGCTCGTTGGGGAATACTAAACAGGCAGATATCAAAGAAAAAGGCAAGAAGGTCTTGATTGCCTCAGGAACAATTTATACAAGTGCACCCTATTCCCACTTCAAAAGCAGGTTGTGTGGTTAATTAAACTTGGAGGGCATCTCAGCTATGAAGGCTCTATGATTGATGATTCATTTTACTGAACAAAATACGTTTAACAGCATTAGGCATAATTTTAATGATTCATAGTGTGACGGGTTGGGCATTGTAGCAATAAATCTTTTTTATAGGCAGGTCCCAGGGGAACACTGGGAAATACACAAATGCAGCCATAATTTACAAAACAATTACTCCATAGTCCTACAAAGGGTTCTCTGCAGCTCTCTCTAACACTGCTCTTACTTCTTCTGCTGTCCTAAGTGCTAGGAAGCCTCAGCTTCCTGATTTTAAATCATCACCTAACCAATCTCCTTCCAGCTACTGGTCAGGTGACTGAGAGAGGCAGGTCACCCCCCCCCCTCCATAGTATTCTGGGTAATGTAGTTCACACCTGAGCTGTCATGTTGCATGCCCCAGTTGTGCTCACAACACTTCCAGCCATTAACACTTAAGTATCAGCAGTAGTTTCTGTGCTCTTGCAACATATTCAGTGGGCCATGTAATGTAATGCAATGATAATGTAAGGCTTGGAAGAGAGCATGCGCCATTGGTCCAACTCAATAAGTAACGAGTTCAGTGAACTAATGAGGACTTAGTTAAAACCAAGGACTCCTGTGTTCTAGAAACCATCAGCAAATGCCAGACTTGGAGGAGAAGACCAGAGCAGGGTTCCCACAATAGAGATCAGTAAAACGGCATGCAATAATCTCCAGCTTCTGGGCAGAAGCTCCTGGGAGCTGGCAGAGAAACAGATAGCATCTCCCCGCCCTGACAGCCAGCCTCCATACAGTGAGCAGTACTCCAGTTCGCTGCAGTGCCCTCGTGTGCCATGTTGGGTTGTACTCTAGCGGCTGGGGCACTGAAGGTCAGGGGTATTAATAGCTCGCTTACGCAGTGCTGTGAGAACGGGGCTTCTGTGTCCCAGTGGGAGCCTGTGAACTGCAGATCACATGAGCAGGGACAGCCTGCGCTCCTTTAACCCTCCACGAACGTCGAGGTTATTTGATTTGTCTTTTTTCTGTATCTTTGATTGTTGCAGAAAAAATCTCCTTTCGCGTCATCGCCTCTCGCCATAGCTCCCAGCTGTCCGGCTTGGGTCAAGTGTGTGTGGCTTAAAATACGATATTCAGCACTAACGAATCTTTCTTACTTACGATTACCAATCAACCGATATGTTACATCACTGCTTACACATCACAAAGTACTTTCTGGTGTGTCTGAACACGTGTGGAGGTGAATGAAAGAGTTCCATTATTACGATGATTATAACTGGGTCACGCTGTGAGCAACACTTACACGTCCATTCATTTCCTGACCTCTTCTTCCAGTCCCGGGTTGCGGGAGAGCCGGAGCCAGTCCATTGCAGGGCACACGCATAGACACAAGCGCAGATGTACACGCTTCCCCCAGGGCCAATTAACCTAATTAAGCCAATTAACCTACCAGTATGCTTTTGGTCTTTAGGAGGAAACCGGAGCAGCAGGAGGAAACCCACATGAATACAGGGAGAATATACAAACTCAGATAGCACCTCGGGAACTGACCTGGAATTAAACCTGGGGCCCCAGCGCTGCGAGGCAGCTATGCCACCTACTGTGCCACTGTGCTGCCCAACACTTACACACTGCAGTCCAATTTAATCCACAGGGTCAGGCAGTAACCGTGGCCTTGCAAAAGGGAACTGAATTCTTCTACTGTGTGGGATTCCTTCACCCTCTCTGCAGCCACAAATAAACCCAACAGATTTCTGATCAGGCTGTGACTGGGATCCTGGAATTTTGTCAGACTGTATTGAGGGCTGGGCTCTCAGTGTTGCCCTGTTGTATTTATTCTTTTTCGCCAGAAAAGCACAGAAACTCACTTTAGCAGAGAGACTAACACCTGGTGACCTCACACCCTCGCAGTCTCTTTTGAATGCTTTTCCTACAGCAGGCCTGGTAACTACGGCAACGGGCCGCCAGCTTGTCAACGATGGATCTGGTAAAATATCCCCATCCAGTAAGCTAGAGAAACACATATGACTCTGTCTGGACGTCAAGGAATGTTTGGAAACATGTGAAACGGCACCGAACAGCATTACCAATTCAAAATAAAATGAATGCTGTCGTCAGAGGCTAAGATCAAACACAGCACAGGGAACCAAAGTGATTCTGACAGAGCGTGGGGTTGCAGGGAGGGAGTGCTGAGTCCAGCTGTTCTAGATGGTCTGATGTACTCTCAGCTCCCTGTGTCTGAGCCCAGGTTCGAGTGATCTTGCTCCCTGCTGTCAGAAAAGACTCTAGCTAAGGGGTGCAGAGATCGTAGTCAGTTCGCTCAAATCCAAGCAGCTGTATTGGCACGACCCATGAATTGCAGTGTTGTCAAAGCAATAGCAATTAACAAGACATTTTCTACGAAATAGTCTGTTCCTTTCTTATAGAAATAAAATAGAAAGGCTTAATTGTGTGCTAAGATCTGGGAAACAGCTATATGATGAGAAAGCAGTCTCTTTCTCTAGACACCCACTTTCCCAGCGCCTGTTTGTTAATCTCCCAGAAAATACAAGGCAGGGAACAAGGCTCTGGTGTCTTTGTGGCTCTGGCAGAACCACAGGCAGCCAGCAAGCAGAGAGGTTGGTCTACAGATTTCTCTATTCATTATTACTGACACCTTACAGTGTGTCCTCAGTGTCGTAGCTCAGCTGTCCTCACCTGGGAAGTGTCAGGGAGGGCCATGCAGGGACTCACTTCATCTCAACCTGCTTTCTTTTTAAATGGCTCCAGAAAAGGGCAGCTGTTTACATTGGAGAATGGTTCGAAAGAAATTCAATAAGTAAAACATTTACTGCAGAGTATCATATCACACTTCTACAGTACGTTGCATCTCAAAGGAACTCCAAGCACTTCATACATACTGTAGGAAGGGACCCATTTCAACCTCCAGTGAAGTGCAGCCCCCACCTGGGAGACACAGAGCGGCCATTCTGCACCAGCAGCCCCACCACACAGCAGTCCGAGTGGAGAAGGGAGAAATCACGTAATTGCAGCTCGACTGCTAATCAGATGTCACCAGCAGTGTGAAGGTTCGGATTCTGGCCTCGTAACTGGAAGGCTGTGGGTTTCAGAGATGTTACCTGAATTGTCCCAGTAAAATATTCAGCTGAATAAATGAATGCAAATGTAAGTCGCATGGCATGAGTGGCAACCAAATCAATCTGTAAGTAGTAAAACCTGCAGTTTGTCATCTGCAGACTTCACGTTTCTACTGCGAGTTGCTCAGCTGGTGTGACTGTTACTAGCTGTTGTACAGATTGCACATATAAAGAATGTGCTCAGGTAAAGATCGAGCAAACCTGTTTTGGGCTACGCAGTGCATATTTTAAGGTTCACCTTTAAACGAATTTCATTTCATTTTAAGGACATTCATGAAAAGACAACTGATCAAATGGAGTCGCCCATAGCAAAGAGATATAAACGCCTTGTGCTTGTTTATAACCTTGCACCGCAGATAGAATGCGTGGCATTCAGATGCTAGACGTCGTAAAACATTTTTATTTTTATCATTCATCTTAAAAAGACGGTTTTGAAAAAAGGGAAGAGCAATAAGAAATAGAATTGTACAAAAATAAATATCTTTACACGCTATATATACACATATCTGTACATATTGATATTAGAAAAAAAATACAAGAAACTTGGGTTTCTGTCCCCCCGTTGCGAAGGACGGTTTGACTACGGGGACGAAGTCTCCGAGCGACAGCCCCGTTTCCTTCCTTCCTTCATGACAAAGCGGGCTTGGCCTTGGAGGACAGCGCCTGCTTGAAGCGCCGCTTGAGGTCCTGCATGTTGGGGGACTTGGGCCGGGGGATGACGGAGCCCCGGCGCTTCTCGCCCAGGATGCACTGCGCCTGCTGCTTGCACGCCTCCTTGCACAGGTGCGCGAACACGTCGCTGACGTCCTCGTAGGTCTCGCTGGTGGAGAGCTCCAGGAAGACGGCGCCCAGCTCGCTGGCCAGCCGCAGCCCCTCGTGCGCGGGGACCCGCCGGGCGTGCAGCAGGTCGCCCTTGTTCGCCACCACGGCCACGGGCGCTTTGCACTCCGGGTGCGCCTGGCGGATGTGCTGGTGCAGGCACTGAATGGCCTCGTAGCTGCGGTAGTCCGTGATGGAGTACACCAGGAGAAAGCAGTCGGCCCACTGGATACTTCGAGCGACCATGTCCGGAATCCGAGCTCCGTCTCCACTCATCTAGCAGGGGGGGAGAACAACAGATCTTGAGTCTCACGCATGTCACCAGCACCCCTGCTCTTGAACTGGGGAGCTGTGAGCACCCCCCTGGGTCGTGGGGACCAAGACTCCACAGTTCAAGTTCACGTCGATTGTCGTATGTACTGTACCCGAGTGCAATGAAAGGCTGACGTGCGTGTTTTCCTCACATGACGAATGACACGAAAGATGACATAACACTGACATAGAAACCGACACAACAAATGACGTCACGGCTCTTGCAGGCAGGAACGGGGCAGCAGCAAGAAACGTAACCAGCAGTTAGAGAGCGGCTGTGCGCAAAAGTCGCCTGTTGCAGTATTTTCAGTTCAGTGCACAATGCAAGTGGTGGCCGCGTTTTGGGTTGAGCGCAAAACTGAGGGGCGTATGCAGGGGGCAGGAGGATGTAAGAGATCAGATCTTGGATATTATTAGATAAGGCAATAGGTATTGCAGGCAGATAGCCGGGAATTGCATTTGAAACTACACCACATACAAGTCGCCAAGCTCCGCATAGTTTCCTATAGATACACAACACGGGCGCCTGAGATCCGCAGGAGGCGGCACTGGGTTTTGAACGTGAAGAATGCTGTTGTTAACTGACTGGCAGTGCCAGTTTGGGGGGCCTTTGAACGCTTTAAGGCTCTTTACTCTTACCTGGACGCACGGGGTGTCCTGGATCTGCACGGACAGCGGCGCGCCTTCCAGCTGCACCAGTCTGGAATACAGGTTTCCTGGCCAAGGAAAAGCAAGAGACACACGTTTACTCTTACCAATCGAGGTTGTTACTCCTGTGTCACCTTCCTCCGGCATCGGAATGAAAATGCTTACCGGTGTTGGGCTCGTAATCGCCGATGAACCTCTTGGTGAGAAACCGCACCACCATGGCTGGGAAAACAGACAGCGAAACACGGTGTCACCGGGGTCCAGAAGCTAGGCACGGCATCAAAGCACTCCTGCGTTCCTGGCCGAAGCAAGATACTCCGTCCTCTCTGAACTACGGCTCACTACACAGAGCTCTGCCTGTGATTACTGTGGGTACAAGTCCCTCGCCCCTGGGGTACCGCTCCTTCAGACCAGATATCCCGTAACCGGTGTCATTAAAAAAAATGCAACTGTCCTACCAAGAATACGTCAATGGAATTTCTCGTTTCCTTCTTTTTTTTTCAATCGAATAAACAAAGAATGTGATTCAGTTGCACCTACAGGAAATCTTTTGCCAACCGGCCACACCAAAAATAATAATTACCTGTTTTGCCCACTCCGCTGGTTCCCAGCACCGCAATCTTAATATCCCGGTGTAAAAAGTAATCCGTTGTCTCCGGAATCGGTGTTAGCAAAAAGTTGTTTGACATGGTCAGCTGGCGCATCGGCAACTCTCCAACAGCGATGGGTAATATTTATTCCAGACTTCTTATCCGTTTGATCTATCGCTCGCAGAATCCTCCGCGTCGAGGACCTCAGTGGGTGTTTTCTTTTCCTGAGTATGAAAGGAAATAAAATAACCGAAAACTAACCGGCGGTCAAAGAAAGTGGGCTTGTCGCCGGTGCCGACCTCTCCTGAGACGTAGGGCTGTCTGCACCGGCTTGGACCCGGGCGACTTTTTATCTGCTGGCGCTGGCTGCGGCTGGGAAAACGTCCCTCCTATTTTGTGTTCAAGGAGCCAATGAAGCCGGGCTGACATCCGAATTGCGTAAAGGCTTCTCTGCGCGGAGACGTTACGCATCCTCCTCCTCCTCCAGCGACGGAAAAGCTGGCCGCATCAGCACCCGAGGGCGGGAGGAGGGGACCCCCACCCGCCGTGGGCCGCGGGATCCCGCCGAGGAAGGCGCTGCCCTCGCTCGGGCGAGCCCGTTTCGACTGCTGTCGTAAACGGCGATCGCCAGCCTCCTGCTTCCGTTACCCGGCCAGAGTTTTAGCGGCGTGCCAGCAGATGAAGAGTAACGCCGCAGCAAGACATCGGCGCAGGAACGTGGGCGGTGAAAACAAGTGTCAAAAAAACATTTCTCAGCGACTTTGGTTTTGTTGCTGAGCGTTAACGCCCCCATTAGAAAACACACGTTTGAACGACTAT
Organism: Atractosteus spatula; assembly: GCF_055471065.1. Classification (NCBI taxonomy): domain Eukaryota; kingdom Metazoa; phylum Chordata; class Actinopteri; order Semionotiformes; family Lepisosteidae; genus Atractosteus; species Atractosteus spatula. The sequence goes on along the minus strand of NC_142712.1, from coordinate 6,021,796 downwards.
ACTTAAACGTTTTGATGGTAATAGGGAAATAGAATGTCCTTTCGATACTTAAAGTAGTATCGGGCATCGTTACAATCTTTGATCTCCCCTTTCTTTTATATTGAAACGTGACTCGCATTAGTGTGCCTGATACTCTCCACCTTTCATTCAGGTGAAATTCTAAAATTCAGGTGAAATTGTGGCCTGACGCGGAGATTAATACCCCTGCTCCTAGTGACCTCCGTCACCCCCGGCGTTTCCCTCTTAACGGACTGTTTCTTTATTCAATCTGAATCGGTTTTCGTCTCAGCTGCGGGATCACAAAACGTCCAGTGATGCAGGAGTGGGGTTTGTGCTTGCCGTAGCTATTCCGTATAATGTCACAATTCCCTGTAGATGTGATGACAAAGAGTGACCTGAAATGGCGCTCACTGCTTGGTTGGAAAGCATGGTCAGCTAACGTCTCTCTGTTGCTCGTGCGCCTTAAACGTAGCTTTGTACTGCTAAGATGTCAGCAAATTTGGTTTAATAACACATGTACTACTTCTTATAGTACATGTGCTGTTAAACCAAAATGCTACGTGACAACTAACAAGTCGAGGCCCAAAGTGTCTTCTTATTTCAGTGTAACGTCTGTTTAGCTATCCTGGTGAAGTCATGTGTTTCTTTCCTGGAGTGACATATAATCACATGGCTATTTCAGATCCGCTCATGAAAGGACTCGCACAAACAGTTCCGTGCCTTTGGCTTCTTCATCTTTGAAAAGTAATTTGATTCAGGTAAAAAAAAAAACTCTTATCAATGAAGCCAAACCCAGACGCGATCAAAGATGGATTCGCATAACATGACATTTTACAGGAAGCAACGTCCAGTTAAAGAAGTAGCGAGGCTGGACAATTAAACAGGGAACAGAGTAATTTGGTAGATAATAAGGAGCAGGAATATAGTGTAACTTCTGCAGAAACACAGCGGCGAGTTGCCTTAGCAACGGGCTGCAACATAAAGTCCTTTACATATTAAAATGTTTGCTTCGTATAAATTCGGCAGTGACTGGTTATTCGGTTTTTCAGCTGTGGTCCCAACGTTTTGCTACTTGATCTGACTGAGAAACGGGAACGTAGGAAAGGTTACAAACGGAAGGAAGTCGTTCACATCGTCTAAAGAGGTGTTTGTAGCAATTTGGGTCAAGGCTCTTGTTTCTAAAAAAAAAACAGGATATTTTCGGCAGCATGTCCACACCTGTCCTCAGTTCCAAATGTCCATTTGTGTTTGGGTGTTGATTCAGAAGATGTCCAGGGAGTTGACTTGGTCGATTACTCCGAGGACTTGAATCAGGTTAACTCGCAGCGTTTTCTCTTGGGACAAGTGACCGAGTTCTTTTTGTCTGTCAGTTTTGGATATTCCCTTGAGTCCAATCGTGAACTGGATCTATTCGATGTTCTCCGTACTAATTCCGGTGCAGAAATATCTTCTTTTTCACTTTGTGGACAAAACTGTAAATAATACCCCAGACGAATGCTTAAGGAAATGCTCAGATTTAATTGCAATTCTAGCACTATTCCACAGGTTAACAAAACCCGTCTCAATGGGGAAAAGATATTAGGACGGAGGAGGCTACAAATCAATCTCTTGATACTGAAATAGAGCACTGAACACTGGAAACAGTTATTTTTCACGGTCAAGGTGGCGTAAAAACAAAAATAAAGATTATTCTATACTATAAGTAATTTATTTTCTGCCTGGGTAAAATACGTATTCAGTTATAGCAAGACAGCATTAGCAAGACAGGAAGGAGTGTAACACTACAAACTATTAGGACATACACGGAACTAATTTGACAATATTAAAAATGTTGTTAGGTGGTAAACAATACGGCCGAAAAACAAACACGCAAAACTGTGGAAACTGGTAACATAAAACCCACGTTTGAAATGCAATCATCAAAATACACCTTTGAATGAATTACAGTGCTAACCCCCTGTTGGTTTATATTGTGATAACATACAGTCGGTGCGCCCGTGGTCTAATTATGTATTATTACGGAGCACGCCAGCAGCAGAGAATGTCTCAGTGCGTGATAAACACGAAACAAGAAACGGTGTCAGTCTACTATATGGAATACTCAATCCAGGGAAATACTGGTGATCTGAAAAGAGGTGGAAGAGTTTATTGTCTCAGCTAGCGTTTACTCACTGTTTTTGTAGGCTTAAGTTTTCATTTGTACCTGTGGCTTAAACCTTGCTGAACAAATGATTCTCTTGTGTATGTACAGTACACGTGTTTTGTTTATCTGTGAGTATTTCTATAGTCTGTTGTTGTAAAAACAAATTGCCCCTTGGGGATAATAAACTCTCCATGCTTCTGTTTTCTAAAGCCTCTTCATGCAATTCAGGGTCGGGGGGTGGAGTCGGAGCCTATCCCGGCAGGCTACGTGGACATGCGTACCATGCTCTAATACACCTCAAAAACAAAACTGCACGCCAGTTTACTGAAACACTCATATGTTTGTGATGAATGACTAACAGAGCAACCTCGCAGCCTGCCCAAGTCCGGAGATCGTTGTACAGCACAATTAACCAGCATGCCTCTGTTATTACTGAGGGTGTCTGGCAAAAAGAACTTATTAAGTTTCTCGTTACAGTACAACATTACAGCAGAATGTCAGCACTAGGGAAGGAACACTTCACATCCGGTGAACTTCCCAACGAAGCACTTTGGGAAGAAAGCAAGTTAAAGGATGAGTCAGACAACAGATTAGCTGTCACGAATCCTACTGCCCTCCCAGAAACGGATGCGTACTATATGTATATGGACGTAAATAATAATAATATCATCCTTACACATATATAGCACTTTATAGGTACTGGGGACTCCCCTCCACCACCAGTGTGTAGCACCACCTACAACTCCAGCCATAGTGCACCAGTCTGCTCCCCACACACCAGCTCTCGGTGAGAATAGCAGAGTGATGAAGCCGGTTCAGAGATGGGAATGAATATGAGGCCATGACTGGTAAAGGCCAGGGGAAGGTGGCCAGACACTTAGAACAATTATAGTGCTAACAGCCTGGTGGCTTATATTGTGATAACATAGGTGAATTCATATAATTCTGGAATTTCTGTCCATCTAAAAGATGTACACTCATCTTTTAACAACTTTCCTTGTTTAAGTTGTCATAGTTAGGCTAATACACGTCTTTAGAAACTGGTGACCTATAAAAACTGCTGGACTGGAAAATTTCCAGGACCGGGGTTGGAGACCCCAAAGGAGAAACTGTGTCAAAACAGCAGAAAAAAAAAATGCAGGATTTTTCTAACCCTTACGTGGCGAGCTGGGGGAAACAGCAATGTACGCAAGACACAACCCACCGTGACACTTCAGCAGCTGGAATGCATGTAAGGGATATAGACTCAGCATTACTGGCATCAAAAAATAGAAACTGAAATAAAACAGATCCCACTTCACCCCTTGCAGAATTCCATTCTCGGAGGTTTCTGTGTCACTAAGCAAACAATTGCTCAACACATCCCCCACCTGAACCATTAACACGTTTAAATATTGTTAACCCTTCTCATCTAAAAAAGTGCCCTGTTCAGTTTTTTACTGGCAACTTGACATCCTGGAGCTGAAAAACCAACGGAGGGATATAAAAGTTTGGAGTATCTGGGAGATCAGCTGGCTCCTGGGAAAGACTGCATTTCCAACAGTCACCCATGATGCTCCCCGATGACAATCACTTAACTACTCATTGTTATCTGCAGCACAGCGGTTTCCATCAGCTTCTACCCTGCATGTGCAAAGAATAAGATAATCTTCCCCTCTCCTGGCAATCAGGGTGGCTGGTGGTGGACTATATACGTCCAGCTACACAATGGTCTGTTTTTCTCCCTGGCAGCATACCTTAAATATTAAAACCAATTCAAAGCACTTGGGATAGTGGCTCTGGCCCTCTTGCACAAGATCCACAGAAGGCCTGGAATCAGCTAAATGACACTCCCACCTCCCAGCAGTTGGGGATTCTGACCTTACACTCATTCTCCAAATAGGTAGGGGGCTCACTGTGGCTGCATTAGAATTTTTGAATTTTTGTTTTTATACCCAGATGTGCTGCAGATAATGGGGCCTGTCTATGCAATGTTCAGTAAAGATGAAGATATACAGAACTCCCAACAGCGCAAAACCGACAGTGTTGAAAAAGTCTTGAAAAAGAGGCCCACGTATGTCAGCCAGAGAATAGACAACAGAACGATGAAGTGCTTACCAGAACTGCTGTACTACACTAATTTTAAACAAAACATTTTCTTCATTCGAAAGCAAGGTTGTTTCCAAGTTCATTACTCTGGAATTCTGAGCACTGTGCAATTCTAAGATGTCTTTTTTCTGAAAAACACCTATCCTCAAAACTCAAGAGCCACACTAGACACCAAGTCACAGCTGGATACAATGTCTCCCACTGAGTGACTTTACTAGGTTAACTATTGGTATACGTGTAACACCTTTATCTGTGCATATTAGTACTTCCTAAAGGTATAAGTAAAACATTCAACTACATTGACATGAAATTAAAAATGTCAGTCATTATATTCTGCATCCTTACCTTCCAGATAGTTTTCAACTTAGACCCCCAAGCTATGTACCATGGACCCAGGGAACAAACTGCAAATTCTAATTCCCCTCAAAAGGCTCCAGATCCGTAGAGATTACCATCTGCAATTGCTGACAAGTGCTCTCTCCATCCCAGTACGTATTGTGACTTGGTTAAGAAGTCTGAAGACTAAACTCTTAGCAACTCTATGGCAGTTTCTTACAGGGTTGTCAATGTTATAGAAGCAGATACCCTGGGTCCTTTCAAGAAAGAACTATACATCAAATGGCTACAACCAGACTAGATAGGCTGAATGGCCATTTATTGTTCCAAGCTCCACCAAAACATAACATGCAGCCACACAAGATCAAGCATGGAAGAGATGAGAGTGGGGCTGTTGTAAACAGAAGCACATAAGACAGGCAGCTTGTCATTCACCCAGCCTCACTGTGTCAGCGCTGGTTTGCTCTCAGTTCGCCGGTGAAACTATTCTCACTTTGCCTCACAGGGCAATCGTAAGAGGAGGATCATCACTGAGCACCAGCAGCGCCCGACACTCCACTCACCTCTCTTCCCAGAGCCACACACACACACACTCAAATCAGAGATGAAAACAGATCATTCAAGCCAAGACTTTTGTGAAAATGTCTTTATTGGCTGTGCAGGACATTTTATGCCATGAACTCATAGGGGATGGGCTCCAGCAGCTGAGGCTCGTTATTTTTGGTGGTAACGAAGTGCGCCTTTCGGGGAGCAGCAGGCTGCAAAAACAAAAAAGACCGAACAGTCAGAAGAAGTCAGATGAGCGTGCCCCCCCCCCTCCCGATGCTTGAATGAAGCTATAACTAGCAGGTTATATTTAGAGTTAGCACAAACTGACTGCTCTAAGAAATTAGCAGAAGTGAAAATGCTCCACAATTGAGAGGAAGGGTCCCTATTAGTTGTCACCATCCAGAAGGATGGCGAGTGATCATGTGATTCCCTGAAGCCAACACAGTAGTAGAAAAAATAGTATTGGGCACTACTCAGGGCTTCTGTACCGCCCTTTCTTACAGGAACACCAGTTTTCTCACACGTCTTTACACTTTGCACAAATAGCAATACTTCTGAGAACCGTCCTGAAAAGTGTCCATTAGCCAATACCTTCTACAGACACACAAAGAAACAAATGAGCAGTAAGTAGCTGCTGCAACAGAAGAGCCCCAGAGAATCTTTTCAGTCTTCACATTCAGGGAGCCTCCCTCATCAAACCAGTGCCCACCCACGTGGGGGGAAAAATAAACGGAAGTGTGGACCCCCCTATCAGGGGGGCAGCTGTGAGAGTCCTGCAGAGAACGTGCCGAGTCATCGGCGCCGTCTCCGACTCGGCATACCTGACGCTTCAGCTCCACCCAGGTGCCTTTCGCCTTGGCCTCGATCTTCCTCCTCTCGTTCTCCTTCACCCGCTGCAGGAAGCTGTCCCTGCTCTTCGAGTGCTTGACGTGCTCAATGCGCACGTTGATCCTCTTGGCCAGGATCTTGCCCCTGCAAAGAGAAAAGGTGACACGAAGCCCCCTTTAACCATCAAATTAAAAACGTATACGTACGCCCGGCTCGCGTCACTGTAGCCGCGGATGTGTCCTCTCACAGGATCCAAGCCAAACAACTCGTTCGCTTGCGTTTTGAAAAAGGACTTCAATATACCCCACCTGAATGACCATTCAAGACACTGGGGCCGTCCCAATGGCAAAGTGAAATGGGGTACAGCTGCAGGAATGATTATGGGCTTTATAACATGTTGAATGAGAGACTCGCATTTAAAATCCTGTGTCTTTCAACCCCCTGATCTGTTACCATGACCAGTGAATATACAGTGACCTCGACTCACGTTTTTACACTCAGTGTTTTACTTCTCCTTTCCTACTGTTAAACTGTACATTTACTGATGTTCATCTTTTTTCCCCAACAAATATCTTTGTAACTTAAAACTTTTAGTCCTAACTGCTTTGGCAACGCACTGATACTGTCTTGCACTGATCAATACATGTTTTGTGAACCTTACACGCCACAAAGTTAAATTCTAAACAAAGCTTTTCATAAAGAACGTTTTTTTTCCACCCAATCAAAGATCTAGTACTGTTCAGACCACGAGGAAAAGAACAACTCTTTAGGTCAACATTTGCCGAAAGACACAAAGCAAGAGAAAAAAAATCGTATACTTACTTAACCTGTTTGTTGACAATGATGCCCACAGCATGCTGTGTCACATTGTAAATTCTGCCAGTCTTGCCATGGTAGCACTTATGGGGCATTCCTTTTTGGACAGTACCCGTTCCCTAGGAAGTTTTATCAAATAAAAAAAATAAAAGAACGTAGACAAATATTCAAAGAAAACAATCACATCAACTGCTACACGATCACAGTGTCGGTTGAAACTACTCTCTCACTTACAATAAATTACAGAGGCATCTGTTATTGACTGCCCTGCACATTTCCCAGAGATAGAGCTAATATTCATTGTGCTTTTTAGTGCTTATTAGCTTACTTACAATCCACAAATCATATGCAGACACGGAAGTTAACTGATTTCATGTACTCTGTCCATATAAAAAGATTCCAATGTCGACTGATTTACTGTTTGTGGGCGAGGCAATTGTAAGAACATTTTCAAGCTTTGCAGGTAGTGATTTCACTCTCGAGCAACAGGAGTAACTTTTAGCAGGTGCTCCGATATATTTACCCGAAACACTACCTATACCAAAATGTGCAAAACGCAAACTTCATTAGTTTCACACTGCCTGCATCAGACTCCCTCTGTACACTGGTTTGATCCCATTCAAAATGTGCACACTGTGGGCAGCTTCAAAATTCACACTAGTGTAGCAGAAAAACAGTATTTCAACTCTTACAACACCTTTTGGAATAAAGTAACCTTAAAATATCTAACACTTTAGATCACAAGACATGAAATGGACCAGAACACCGTGAAACAGGAGTTACATTCAAGTCCCTGCGTCTTATAACTCTGCAAGTTACAACATACCTTGATGTCAACAATATCTCCTTTTCTGTAGATACGCATGTAAGTCGACAGTGGAACAGGCCCTGTTGAACAAATCAAGATCACAGCATAAAAAACTGCACACATTTTCAAAGTATTGTAATATCCACACAACACAATGCATATCCTTACTTCCAATAAATCAAATTTGACCTTTAACTCGCAACTAGAGAAGCATGTTATGGCACTGAATTATGACACACAGCACTCCCAACAAATGCAAATACAAAAGGTCTGAAAGTGACTGATAATGGAGGAAAAATAAATTGTCAGTAGACTGACAGGATGGGCTTCCAAAAACCTACAGAACCAAAAATGGCTCCTTTAAAGTGTGACAGCAAACCTAATGTTGATATTTAGCCCAGAAGATCATGTTATTGGCTGAAGCAGGTGGCTCAACTTAGATCAGCAGAAAGGCCAGAAATGAGAAGTTCATTCAGCTCATCTGGGTTTCGGTGATCTGTTTGGTCCCAAGACAGAACCGGCAACTGGTTCTGCTAAGTACACCACCCAAATAAAATGATTTTTAGAGTAGCCAGTCAAAGCCGATGCGTCTTTGGCAGGTGGCTGGAAAGTACGAAGCATTTGAGAAAATCCCAGTCTTGGTACGGGTTGAGCTCTCTAGCTCCACACGGATGACCCGAGCTGGATTTGAACCCGTAGCCCTGGAGATATGAGATGCAATGCAGATACTCACCATGTTTGCGGAAGGGCCTGGAGAACATGTACCTCGTGCCTCTCCTCTTGCCCCTGGTGTTAGTCATGTCGACGGCTTAACTGCAAGACAAACGTCATGCGTTAAAACAACCCAACTGCACCTCCTTCCTACCGAGCTACATCTGGGGCATCTGCTTCTATAATACACTGCACAAGTCAGCATCCATATCCAAACCTCGTCAAGGTACCCTTGAGGCTGACAGTTTAATCACTGCAAACATGTGCAAGGACACAACTGAACATCTCTAAAGTGACTTAACACTGCTTCCAGCTCTCACTGGCCTTGAAGACGCTCTTGTTTATGTGCAGGGTGACTCCGTTACATAAAACTCGTAATGGAAAAAGTAAACGGATACCTGTGAAGCACATTTTAAAAGTCACACCCAAAGCCTATAGGCAAGAAACAATTGTAGATACAACTCTGAAGCAAGTTCGACATTGCAGAAAAACGACATTATGGGAGCTCCGCGTATTTATCAATATAACGAATTTGGGAAGATAAAACGACAAAACGGTAATTTTGATAAGGGGCAGGAAAAGAAACGATATACCCCAAGATCACTTTAAAAAAAGCAAAATGCACTAATGGTCAGGTGAACTTTTTACACCATGTATCAATATCGCAATCCTGCGTGCAAGCAAGCAAGCAAGCAAGCAAAGATATTAAGACGTGGGACTTCTTACTGCCGAGTGTCTCAGCTGTGACCGGACCGTGAAATCACTGCATGTAAAATTAAAAAGCAACTCAACTGCCAAAACAACTACTAGTACGCCATCTTTAATTTGAGCTCTGTGTCAAAGAAACATATGGGCCCGCAGCCGCCAAAATCTCCTAAACTGTAAAAGTTGTATTTAAAATGAACGCAGTACAGACAGGGCCCACATGGGCTGCCATGCAGTCCGCCTCATGAAACATCACCCCACAAAAGAAACATTTTTTTCCGCTTTCCGGTCATCATTTAAAACGCAGACCGAACCAACCTGTCTTCAGAAAGCTTCTAGATTTGCGCAAGTGAAACTTGCGGTATATTTCTGGGCAATAAAGACCCTATTTTTAAAAAGAATTGAGGAGCTCTGCCTACCCCTGCTAGCTTTCAAGATGGAGGGTCCGGCGGAAAGAGAGAGCGAAGGACCCCAGCTCCGCCTTACACAGCGCAACTGAGGAGGACAACACCTTCGCCTGATCGAAAATGCGAAAGCGCTTCGAAACAGATCTGACTATGTGCTATGTAACGAGTCTAAAACCCGTTTCGTTGAAGTATATAGCATGTTTTTTGCTAACTTTTTACAAGGCATCGGGTTTATATTATTTATCCCGAAGGACCCTAGATCGCTATCACATGATTAATGAGGTCACGCCGCATTGATATGGAGGTGGTGGCCGGGGGGGTTCAGTTTTTGTGCAAATGTTGGGGGCGGGAGAGGTCAGCCAGTGTGTTTCTTTTGTGCCATTTATGAAACTTTTGCTTTGCGTAGGATCGTTCTGACCCAGCCATGTTTCCCTATGCCTTCAACAAATGAAACAGAAACGCAGTATTATTTCAGCCGGGAGGTAGCGCTATTTTGTGGCGTCGAGTCATTACAGTTAAAACAACAATATATATTTTGGGTCTGTAAGATGAGTTTTAATAATTCCCGGGGTTTGTTATATATATTGCTTTCGGCTCTATCAGGGATAACAGATGTTTAAAACATTGCATACATGGGGGTGGCCAACCACAATTCTGGACAGCCTGTCCTGCGGGCTTCGTTGCTCACCGTTAATTAATCAATTTGTAAACAAGTACAACACTCTTTGGGAATTGTAACTGCCTAAAGGGGAGATCTGTGTAAATTACTTGAGATGGAAAATACCAAACACCCTGCAATTCTCGAGGACTACTGAGGGAGGGTGTTCCTGACGTCGTGGGATCAATTGATCTACTGAACCGATCAGAACGGACGCCGTCTTCCAGGTCTGTCCAAGCAGGCGCCTTCCCCTGGACCTGCTCGATGGTAGCCCGGCCGGAACACGATGGAAATCAGCCTCTTGCGGTTGCTGAAGCAAAAGTCTCTAAGCCTCGAACAGAAGTGAACGGATTCACACACCCCCATGACCCGCCCGGCGCCTTGCCCTTCCTGCCTGTATCGTCGAGGTTTCATGCCAAGGGCACGGACCTGTTGCGGGAAATAACATTGTGTTGACCCCATGACGCTTCTGGGCACCCGTTTCGAAGCGGCCGACCCGAGCTTGGAGAGAGGCCGTCGGCTCTAGGACCTGCCCGTCCGCAAGGCGCCCGCTTCTGCAGCACGCTCGCCCTCACTCCCTGCGCACCGTGATTGGGTGGAAGATGGCGCTGGGCGGATGGAAATCCTAATGACAGTTTCCAAAATCGCCTCCATTTGTACCATGGTAAGCAACAATTCACTTTAAAAAAGAAAAAACAAACAACCCCACATTTAGACAAATGCCCAGTTCGCCTAGCCGCTGGCGGAACGTGCCCGAGTACCGGCGAGGGCGGAAAAGACCGAGCAATTTAGGTTTCCCAGCTTCCTGGCTGGCTCCGAGATTCACTTTCACATAGAGTAGCTCCTGGGTTTCGCAGGCCTAATCGTGTTCGTGCAGTTTGTCCAGGAGCTGCATGTTGTTTTTTAAAAGCAGGATGTCACCTTTAAATGGTTGCGCGGCGATCGATTGCTACAGTATTTGTAAGTGGCCATATAATTGTCACACTGAAACAGCGAAAGCTTCTGTAGCAGTTTGACGCTGGAACCGATCTGATCACCGTTTTGAAGCGGGGGAAAAAATATAAACCAGTGCATTTTGCAAGATCCTGTTCCATTTTTTTTTTTTACCGTGCAGGTGCAGGTTACTTGTAATGTTGTGGTGGATTATACGCGTATGGTCGTATTTGCTCGCAAGTGTAACTAGATTGTAGCGTCTAGTTAACTGCATTGATTGCGTGACACTGTCTCCGGTTGTTGGAAATTGAAGAATTGCGTGGATGTCATCGTAAATAAACGTGTTTATGACTAATGTAAGCGCGATTCACGTAACGTACGAAAAGGATGATGGACTCTACACTTAAATAGAACTTTTGAAGATGCAACAGTTACAGGCCAGGTTATGACACAATACCCAAGCACCAAATGTATTATTGTAGTGAACACACCGAAGTTGAAAAGGTTGAAACATTAATGCAGCCATAGCACTTAAATGGCAATGGGTGAATGACCAGTATTTTTTTTCCATACATGATTATCAAACATCAGCTGTGTAGCAGCAGTGCATTCAGCACATGATTCCTCATCCCTGCTCAAGCAGGTGTCTGTGCTGGAGAGGGAGCCTGTGTCCATGTGTTGGGAATGTCTATGGGCCTGGTCTTGTAGCCTGTGGTCTGCTGAGGAGCCTGCTGTTTTGCAGGTCGCAGGAGCTGTTCCCAGGTGTTAATTATGTCCTGAAAATCTCAGGCTTCCCAAGGTCTCCTGCTCCGAGATGCAGGCTTATTATGGACTCCACAGGCAGCCTAGTCAGCACCTGGGGAGAAGTCAATTGGGGGCTGTATCCTCATTCTCTCTTCAGAGGGGGCCGGAGTCAGTCGGCGTCTAAGCAGAGCAGTACAGGGAAAGAAGGCATCTGCTTATTGGTGTTGTGTGTGTTTGACATTTTCTTACTTCTGCCTCACAGTGTATAATACAAACTAAGAAAAGTGAGTTTGCTTTCCAGGAATAGTTATCAAAATTAAATATCTCACTTTGGCTGATGCGTTCCTGCATAAGTCCTGACTCTAAAGGAGCCATACCTGCTATTATGATGATGATACAATTGTAGACATGGGTTCCTTTAAAATCTCGCTTTTGGGGCATCAGCAAGATGGATGGTTTGGCTTGGATTTAACTGGGTTTGGGGAGAGCAGATATGTGCCTAGGGAAAGGAGTGGAGCCTGCGAGGCAGTGCTATGAAAATGGAGCTGCTTCTGTCCTGTGTTTATTTCTCATTTTCTGCTTGGCCAGTTCCATCAGCCTGGAGTTAATATATCTGGGCCCAGTGGTGTTGGAGTCGAGGCAGTAACATTGCTGCCTCAGAGCTCCGGGGTTCTGTGTTCGATTGTGGGCTGAAGCACATTCTCATTGGGAAATTAGCCCTTCCTCTCTCCCACATGTTTACTGGGGTCTTCTCCACGTGCCTCAGTGTTCTCCCACACCCCCAGAATGCAGGCTGTGATTGGCTGGGCTGGATTGTCCAAATGCATGAGTAGCAGGATTGCAGCCCTTTCCTCATTAATCTGCCCTGTCTGGGGGTAGCTTTGCAGCAAAGCCAACCTCACTCTGGCCGGGATGAGGCATCAGGTGAAGAAGAAGAAATAAAGGGGTGTGTGTTTACAGCGTGTTAGCCGAGCCCTTTCACAAGCGCCGTAGGGAGACCGTCGGTACGAGAGCTCATACGATCATGTGGGGTGGGAAGAGCACACAAGGTTCTGCGCTCTCTGGTGGCCCCCTGTCCCATGTCGGTGCCCTGCTGGACCACTAAAAGGGGCTCACCCTGTGTTGTTTCAGGGCGCCAATGCCTCTGCTTTGGAAAAAGAGATTGGCCCAGAGCAGTTCCCCGTCAACGAGCACTACTTCGGCTTAGTCAACGTGAGTATTTGCGCCTTCTGCCTGGTGCCCATGTGGGAAATTAAAAAAAAAAGGCTTTTTAATAAATGTTTTACTAGCTTCTTGCATTGTGCTTATGTATTATTATTATTATTTATTATTAATATCACTGCATAATAATTTAGAACTAGAACTTTTTCCTTCTGACAAATATTCTCCATTTATGTTACCACATTTGCAGAGATGATAACTTTGGTTGTACCTCCTTTAAAGCTCTCTTGAAGAGGTAGACAAAACGTAAAGGGACTCCTGTGGAGAAATACCCTGTAATACACTGTTTTTAAGTGTCGCATGAGGACTAGAATAACTTTGGCAGTGGAGTATTGTGCTTCCTGCTCGGACTCTACCTCTGCACTGGAGAGCCGATGTGGAACCACGCGTCTTGAGAGAAACTGAGGCTGTCATTTTCCGCCCCCCCCCCCCCCTTAGTTCGGGAACACGTGCTACTGCAACTCCGTCCTGCAAGCGCTCTATTTCTGCCGGCCGTTCCGGGAGAAGGTCCTGGCGTACAAGAGTCAGCCCCGTCGGAAGGAGAGCCTGCTGACCTGCCTGGCCGACCTCTTCCACAGCATCGCCACCCAGAAGAAGAAAGTGGGGGTCATCCCCCCGAAGAAGTTCATCACCCGGCTGCGCAAGGAGAACGGTGAGCTCCTGTCGATGGGGCGTGTCCCGGCGGCCCCCAGCCCCCGCACTGCGGGGTCACGGCGTCTGGAGGTTTCATAACCTAATGGCTAAACTGGCGCTGATACCTATCTCGGTTTTCTAAGGTCTCCAGCTATTGATGATTTAAACCCAGCAAGCCCACTGAATTCTGGCCCTCGGGGGCTGGAGGGGTCATATCTGACACTGCTACCTGATCTGATCTGATGCCACCCCCCTTTGTGTTTGTGTGTGTCTGCCCAGAGCTTTTTGATAACTACATGCAGCAGGATGCCCACGAGTTCCTCAACTACCTGCTGAACACCATCGCGGACCTGCTGCAGGATGAGAGGAAGCAGGAGAAGCAGAACGGCCGCCTGCCCAACGGCACGCTGGACGCGCAGAACAACAACGCCCCGCCGCAGCCCACCTGGGTGCACGAGATCTTCCAGGGCACGCTCACCAACGAGACGCGCTGCCTCACCTGCGAGACTGTGAGTGGGCCAGGCCAGCGCCGCTCTCTCTGCGTTTCGGGGACTTGTCCGACGGCTGCTTTAGTCGTGTCATTGTTCCTGGGTGACTCGATGGGTCAAGTCGACACTGACGGGACTTGAAGGCTTGCGGTGCAATGGAATGGGAGCGCCCAGGCTGACTGCCTCTAGCTCGGACCAAACTAGAAGGGACTGTATTGCATGCCAGCGTGCTGCCAGACCAGATACTCCGTCCCTGGTCCTGGAGACAACAGAATGAGGTCTTCTGGTTTTCATTCTGCTCAAGCTCTCTCAGTTACTTGACTGCTGCTCCAGTAACCTCCCAGCACTGACTGAAGGTGCCTCATTCTGGAACCAGGATCGGAAAGTCCCTCTGCAGAAGGACACACCCGAACAAACACTGAGCCATTGTGTCCTTCAGTGTAGTGCCCAGCCTGGTTGTAGATTTCTGCACATTGTACCATAGATATAGTTATAGTGTTTTCTTAATGTACAGCACTAGAAAATATCTCTTGCAGTTTGCTTTATTCCCCTGGTACAGGGTGGTGCTGTCTGTGATGTCAGAAGAGGATTAGCTGAAAAAGTAGTTTCATTCTTCAGTTTGTGCATGTGTGGGGATCTTAGCCACAAGCCATAGTGATTCGAATATTTAGATGATGTATCACGGAGAGGGGGGAGCCATGAGTATGTAGTTTTGTTCCAGCCATGCATATGCATTGTGGTATTTGTTGATGCCTTCTGATAGTCTCCTCATGCAAGATTGACATGGTTTTAAACAACCAGTGATGCCAACAGCACTTAGACCACAGTATTTGAAAAGAGAAAACAAAACACTTGGCAAGACCCCAGTATGATCAGGCCTGTTCTTGCACGATGTGAGCAGCTGTTACGTGTGTCTCCTCAGCCGCTCTTTCCCAGCCCGAGGAAGAGGTGTTGTCAGTGACAGTGACTGAGCTGCCAGAGTGAGCTCTGCGGTGTGGACTGAACGTGTCCACAGGTGTGAGAGTGTCACTGGAGGACAGTGAGTGTTGTGGGTCTGTAGAGACTGTGAGCTGTGGTCTTTCTGCTGCAAAAGGTCTCTTTCCAGACCTTATGCTAGTCAGAACTTTTGCTGGTATTTTGGTGAGCAGTTCATTGGGCCATTCTGCAATCTGCAAACCAAAATGCTCTGTAACATTTCAGGAGTTATTATGTGATGGATTAATTGGATGGTTTGAACAGTGTACCGTGTAATAAGTGCATTATTTATAGAAACAAAAAGAAACAGAAGCACATTAATTAAACCTTATTGCCTTGCTGTCTCCTCCCCTCTCAACCCCTCCTCCTTCCTCTGTACAGATCAGCAGTAAGGATGAAGATTTTTTAGACCTCTCTGTGGATGTAGAGCAAAACACATCAATCACTCATTGCTTAAGGTGAGACTGGAGGTCGCCCTGGGCTATGGAGTATTGTTTCTGCTTGGCATGTAGGGGTGCAGGGAACTGCAGGATGTGGAGATCAGACAGTAGACATGCCATTCCTGGTCCTAGAAGACCGGTGCAGGTTTTCATGCCCACTCCCCTGTTGACAGCCCGAAGCAGCTCATTGTTGGCGTAACGGCACCAATTCAACAGCTACCCCCCCCAGCTCTTCGGGCGCAGGTCCTTAAAAGAGACTTGGGAAAACCTGCAGTTGCACCCGGTTCTGCAGGAGGCCTGCCACCCAGCCCGCTGTGGACAGAATTGGCTCAGTAGCAGTGCCAGGCTCTGTGCTGTGCTCCAATGGAGCCGAGGCTCACAGAGCAAGGCCAAGAAAAATGGGTAACAACAGCTGATTCAGAGCAGAGAATTTCAGGAATGTCTGCCCGTATACGGTATATGATCACACAGCCCCTAATTTAAGTTCACAGTGATAAGACAGAGGTATTTCAGTATGAAGTCATTTCAACACAAAATGTTAGGAGGGGGTGTAAGCACGCCGGCTTGTTTCCTCGTTGCCGGTAAGTCTGTGTTGACTCCTTTGCGAGTTATCGTCTTCAGTGGCTCATCGGTCTGGATCGGAAGAGCAGCGGTTGTGCAGACGGAGGTTTACAGCAGTGTTTATTTCCGCAGTCGCTCTCCCCTGCAGTCGGCCTTGTTGGCACTCCTGTAAGCACCCCTCGAAGCAGCGCGCCGGTTGATTTATTTCTGCCGGCGGTTTAAAGACGCGGTAAAAGCAGAAGGGAAAAGACCGACCTGAAAAAAAAAATCGGCAGTGGAAGCCAACAATCATAACGTAACACAATGAAATGCGTCTTTTGGGACGGTGGCCTGTTGAACGCAGGCCAAAGACAGAAGTGCATCATCACGGCTCTCTTGCTTCCTCTCTCTCAGGCCCCCTCTCTCCCTCCTTGTTTCCCCAGGGGCTTCAGTAACACGGAGACCCTGTGCAGCGAGTACAAATACTACTGTGAGGAGTGCCGCAGCAAACAGGAGGCGCACAAGAGGCAAGTGTCCCTGAGTCACCCTGGGCTTCAGCAGTCCCCTCTGGAGCAGGGCACTCTGGTCCTGAAGGGCCATGAGCCAGAGGTCTCTTTCAGTTGTCAGCAGCTTAAATCCTGTGACAAAGCACCAAGGTGGAGCAATTAAGCCTTAAATGTACCAATTCATTTTCTGGAAGTTTTCAAACTGCTGTTGATTAAAGAAGCTTTGGATGTTACAGATCAGGGAGCTTTACTTTGGATGCTGCCAGCTCTCTCAAACTGCAGACTGGTTAATACAGGGGTTCTCTTCTTTCCATGAACTAAAAAAAAAACCTGTGTCCACCTACGCCTTTACTACTACCCCTGCCTCACATGTGCCCCTGATACACCTGTACCTGCCCTCGCCTACAGGCCTGTCCACACACTCTCTTCAGAGGATACTCTGTCGATTCAGCTCATCCAGATGTTTCCATCGTTGTTGTCCGCTCTCTCTTGTCTTTTTTTTCTTATCCTGTCTTCTCAAAATCCTTCACTGGTCTCCAAGGCAACATAGGTCTGGGTAGTCATGGTGTCGGTTTAAGAAAGTGGTAGGTCAGTTTGTGCACTGGGGGTGGGGCTCAGCGTCCAGCCTCCAGCTGCAGGGCCTTAGGAGGCCGAGTTGTATGATGGAGACCCTGTAGCTACCTGGACCACATCCGATAGTACCAGGGACAGTACCAGAGCTTTGGACAGAAGTAGAGGATGTGTTTTGTTCCTGTGTGTATTTAACAAAGCAGCAGCAGCAGAAATCTAGTGGCTCAAGCCCTTAGGTAGACCATGGGGCTTTGTCCTGTTTCTGATGCTCACGTGCTCTCGCCGCGGTGCTCCAGGATGAAGGTGAAGAAGCTGCCCATGATCCTGGCTCTGCACCTGAAGAGGTTCAAGTACATGGACCAGCTGCACCGCTACACCAAGCTGTCGTACCGCGTGGTGTTCCCCCTGGAGCTGCGGCTCTTCAACACCTCCGGCGACGCCACCAACCCCGAGCGGCTCTACGACCTGGTGGCGGTGGTGGTGCACTGCGGCAGGTAACCCCCCGTCCGCCCTCCCACCCCGCGGTCGGCGCGGCGCGCGGCGGCCCCGTCTCGGTGGCTTCGCAGGGGTAGGCGTGTCGTCTCCAGTCTCCTCTGGCGTTCGTGCCTGTGAAGCAGATGGACGTTAGGAGAGTGACGCAAAATAAAGCAACAGACACGGAATGCTCTGTGCCTCAAATAGTGTACCATAGCTAAAAATATGCCGTGTACTGAATCTTTAATAAATTATTCTTTTTGGAGATTTGTTCAATTTAGTTTAGCATATATTTGTGTGCACTGTTGCTCTGTAGCTGTTAGATGGAGAGAGGATTTTATTTTTGAAAAGCAGCCTATACAGTACTTACCTTTAAAAGCACCAGCAAATTATTGTAGTTCACAACTGCCTTGTCCCCTGCTGTAGGGGCTGTATAGGACAAAAATAATCCAAAGCACAACATTCCCGACCTCCGAAGGGGGAAAAAACCGCCGTCTCATCACTCCTGTGTTCTTCTCGTTTGCCACTGCAGCGGCCCCAACCGAGGACATTATATCGCAATAGTGAAAAGTCACGATTTCTGGTTGCTGTTCGACGATGATATTGTAGAGGTGAGTTCTAGTGGGAGCTGGGCAGCAGCAGTGGGATCACTGGACCAACTCCTGTATCAGAAATGTGGGGGCGCATCGTCACGTTTGGCTTGAGCTGCAGTCTCAGTTTCACTTTCACTACTGTTCCCATAGGTTCTCGAAAGCTCAAGTCAAATGTATAACTGCCTCATCCAGTTTTAAAACCTTTTTGTCTCGGCTGCAGCAGCTTGGCATATCCAGAGGCCCTGGTATTTGTAATGAGATGGATTCAACTCAAAACCCTATCCCATCATAACCCCCAGGACGGCAGGTATCCCCTGTGCCACAGCCCTGTTGACCATTATAACTCTGCTGCACCTTTCCCTTTTCAGAGTCAGGTTGTTAATATGGCTTTTGACCTGTTAACCCCATGGAGATTAAAGTCTGTTCTGCAGGAGGGACTTGGCCAGCCCCGTACAGCAGCATCCTGAAACGCCAGTGGAATAGAAGAGCTGTAGAACGGGTTGATGGATTAAAGCTGAACAAGTGACTGCAGTTGCCTCCTCAGTGTAGCTGCTGGCAGGGTGGAGACAGATGAGAACGATCTTTAAACCCGCCTTCAGGGGGGAACGGCCCTCGAGTGGCAGTGCCCCTGTGTGTCCTCAAGGCTCGTGTTTTCTGCCTTTCTGTCCCACAGAAGATTGACGCTCAGGCCATCGAGGAGTTCTACGGGCTCACCTCGGAGATCTCCAAGAACTCGGAGTCGGGGTACATCCTGTTCTACCAGTCGCGGGACTGAGGGGAGCCGGACTGGGACCTCTCCAGCTGCGCGGGGGCTTTGTGGGCGCCCTGTGCAGAGTGTGGCATTGGCACAGGGGGTGGGCAGGCCCAGGCTGGGGCTGCAGGGCACCTCGCGGTGGCTAACACTCTGACACACAGGATCCTAGGGTTACTTGCTCAGGTATTGCGGCCTCTGGCAGAGCTCCAACTTGACTGAGGATTGGCTCAGAACACACACACGCACACCTGCATACCAACAGTCATGCATAGCACGTCCCTTTCCTCTCCGAAACCCGTTTCTGAATTTCCTGACACCTCCTGGTCGTGCTTATTTTTATGTGGGCATTTTGTTTTTGGATGGAGAGAGAAACATTCAGGTTGTGCAAAGGGGAGAGAAGGTGTCATCTTTTTTTCTACATTTGGGACTCTTGTAAAGATTGCTCATCTTGTTATAATATAGGAACATCAGTGTCTGAGGACACTGCTGCAGTGATCTTGTGTTGGGTGTTGGGTCGTTAATGTCGTTAGTACTGCATGCTAGGGAGTGAGCTGTGAGGAACCCATTTTGTCGATTTCAGTCGAAGTAGAATTCCAATTCTGTCTTTTACATGGCTATGTTTGAGAACGCTAAGCCATCAGTCGTCTTTTTCTGTTTGTTTTTAATTTTTCACTTAAGCGAAATGGGTTTATAGAGCAGGCATCCCATCTCAGTTTCTATTAATGAGTGGTAGCAGACAAAGATCTGTCATTATGATGGTGAGAGAGTGATGACCTGGGTCGTCTTTTGCATTTGAAGGGTATTTTCTATTGCTCCACAGGAAATTTCTGGGGTGAAGATTGAATTGATTTCACTGGACATGTGTGTTCGCTCTGATCTGAAAGAGTGTCTTCAGTTCTCTGCTCTTAGGGGTAAGGTGTGTGTGATTCCCTGTGGCCCTGTCTTTAATACACCTTGGGCTCGGGGTATTTATTTTTCTCCTCTTTTGATTCCGAAAAGAGTGTGGGAGGATAGGTGATGCATTTCGGTTGTCTGGCAGAGATGATAAAGATGCAGGGAGGAGGAGGGGAGTGGTATCGGTCACTTTCAAGTGCAAGAACAGAGAGATCAGCCCCTCCTGGTGCTATCTGTGCAGAACCCTCTTGTGAAATTCCGGCCCATGTGTTGGGAGCGCTGGTCTCCGAATGTAGGCAGAGCGGCTGTGATGCACAACTCTGGCCCCGCTCTGTTGTTCCCTCTTACTCTCCTGCCTGAACTGTTATCATTGCACCCCTCATCCGCGGCCAGTGTTTCCTCGACTCCTGGACAATCATGGGAAAACGAATACGAGCAAAATGAATGGGAAATCTAACCAAGTCAGTGAACACTGTTGACCTTTGCGCACTGAACCCACAGACAAATGTGTTGCAAGTTTTAAAAAAACAAAACAAAACAGGCCAAATGTGCTAAAATGCCCTGGACAACGCGATGACTTGAGCAGCTGTGAAAATCCTGCCAGGGACAGTCAAATATGTCTGTGGCGCTGACTCCAGTGCAGGTCTTTCTCACAGACCGCTGTTTCATTGGTTTAGCTTACAGGTGCACAACCCAAGTCCTCCAGGGCCAGAATCCAACAGGTTCTGTAGATCTCTTTTAATTAGCAACAGTACAGCAAAATGTCCATTTGTCCGTTTGTGCTGGAATGACCAGCTTGGTTAGGTGACGCAGAGCAAAGTTGGAATAAGAACCCTGTGCCCCTCCAGGTCTGGAGTCGTACACGACTGATCTAGGCAGTGAAGCGTCGGCTAATGGAGCTGGAGGTATAGCAGTAGCAGAATCCTGCAGTGGAGTGGATAGTAAGGTCTGGTGTTTAACTCGCATTGCTGTACAGGGCTACGAAATGCTTCTGTAACGTTTTGCCAAAAGGGGACTCAAGGAAACTGCTCAGAGACGAGCAGTGAAGTGCGGCCTTTATTTGGCATTTCTGTTCTTCTGCAGTCAGCCATTCCAGGCTGTACTGGAGATACCCGTCTGTTGTGGTTTTCTGTCGGTTGATTTTTGGAGGAAGGTTTCGTGCTCCACACCTCTCTTCTACAGCACGCTGAGGTCCCACCCCTGACCTGCGCGTTACCTTCCAGGGTCAAGGGCCATCAGCAGAATGGGAGCTGATCAGAATGTATGTGTAGCAGGTTTGGTCTTGTACTGGTTCACCTCTTTGTCCAGCCACCGAGAGGACAAAGTTTTTGTTTTGTTTTGTTACTCCTGCATAACCACCTCGTGTGCCCGGGTAGGCTGTCCCCTATAGGTGTGGACGTGTTTACTGCAGATCTCTTAACACTAACTTGTATTCTCTGATCTGAAGTTCACAGTTGCTTGGGCTACATACTGACTGCTAGGGCATTATCCTTACCAGATTCTTGTGAACAGACACTAACTCTAGGTCTGGATAATCAAATCATGCTGGGAAACCCAAGTCTCCAGTGCTTTGTGTGCATTTTTTTAATCCTTTTTCAGGTTTTTGTAAGCTGACAGCAGGCTCTGTATACTTCATGTTTATGATCTTGCACGGGGTGAAATTGCACAGACAGATGTCCAGAGGTAAAATAATATTAAGTCTGTTGCTCTAATTCAGAAGTTGCATTTCTGTAAGAGCCAGTTTCTCATGAAACTTGCCTTACAGTGGGATTCTTGTCCATTTCCCCTTGAACCACAAAATGGATGTACTTTGTCACAACCAGCTTCTTTTAATCATTTAATTAAATCAGCCAGTGCGATTAATTAAAATCGTTGCAGAGGTCTGTTCTGGGCTGTGCTGCTTTGAGTTGACGATGGTGTGATTTCAAGTAGCCTGGCTTCAGGATATCCTGTGTCTGTTATTGTTATATTTTTTTAAAATTGCCGTAAGTGAGTCTTAATAATTAATAATGCCCTGAGTGGAGGTGGAGTGCTACATTTCCTTTTTCATTTTGGTTGCCAAACTCCAGTGCGCCAGCCGTTAATCTATAAACAACCATCATCTGTGATGAATCTTAATGGAGAGTGTTGCGCAGTTTTGTGGGTGAGAGGGTGTCACACTTGGGTTTGAGGTTGTCAATGATTATTTAAAGTGAATTACTGTGCCACTGAGAGAATTTGTTAGTTGTTGGATTTTCTTTACCTTTGCTGTGACCTTTCCCTGAACTTTGACCTCTGCAAAAACCCCCCCTGATTGGTCACTCAGTCTGAGCTGGGCAGCTTGATTGGCTGTTGATGAGGGAACAAGATTTTCAGCTTGTTGTGTATTCTGTATATGTTTGTTTTGGGTGGGGGGCACATGTCCCTAATTTTGTAAATTTGGGTTACGTATTTCTACAAGAGATAATGTATGTTATTTGTTAACATACCAGATGTATAAATCTTAAAAATATTAAATATTAACAAAGACAATAAAATGTAATCTAAATTATACAATGTTGCACTTTTGATACAGATTTATAGGTGTTGGCGGGCGTATTTAAGGGTTTGCTTGAGACAGCCTGTTGTGAAATGATCATTTTCTGTTATAAAGAAAAATAAAAATACAGTACAGGCAACCACTGTGTGTTATTGTGAATGAGAATTTTAGTACCTCCAGGAATACTATAAACAATGTACTTGTATCCATTCATGCTTTTAACATTCATAATTTGGTTGTTTTTGGAATTGGTCAGATATTTAAAAGAAACTAAACTGTCCCATGACCACCGACCAAAAATGAAGCAAATTGCTTTTCACTTGAGACAAGATACCCTTCAGCTTTGGGATTATATTGTAATTTCACAGTGAGAGCCCTGTTAAACAACTTTCCTCTGCTCTGCTTCAGAGCTCCAGCTTCTGAGTCGGATTCATTCCAGTCATTCGTACAATGAGAGAGATTACATCAACTGAAATCACATCACAGGAAATCAAGTTCACTTGATACATTGAAAAAGAATACGAATACTCAAGTCTGGAAGAGCTATTAATGCTGTCCTGTCAATTGCAAAGTGTTTTTTCAAAAGGCCTTGATTGTGATGTGCAGACTGATCTCTCAGTTTACAATAAACATTGGAGGGTACTGAACACTGGCTTTTATTCTCCATCAGATTGTTTTAAGAATTAATGGAAACTGGGTTTGTTTTGTGACCTGCATGGAGAACAGCAGTCCACTTTTCTCCACTCGTCAAGGAAGGTATGAGCCTGGCTAATGTCAGTACCAGCTGTGGCTGGGCCGAGCTGTCTGATGACATCAATAGGCTCCAGAAACTGCTTGACAGAAAAGGAGATCTTCCCAGTGGTGACAGTGCTGAGGTCAGGCAGTTCTGATGGGCTGCTTGTCAGCACAACAAAGGAGCAGCACATGGATTCCTGAACTCTGAAAGATGCCATCCCTTTTGCAGAGATTCAATCCCTTCAGTAGCTTTTCTGTTATCGGAAACCCCAAAAACTTAATTCACCTTGTACATATGGTTCTTCCTTCATTTAAAAAAATGCTCAGAGCACCACTGGGACGCTAAATTAACGCATTTGAGTTTGTATGACAAATTATTATCCTGACCCACACCTTAAAATGAATCCACTTATCAATGCCAACGTCGATCTTAATCAACTCGTCTATAATCCTTCGTCTTGCCCTTGCCTAACTCCCAGTCGACAGGTCACTATTAATTTAACATCGAGCACAATCTATTCCCCCCCCCTACTCTAACTTTAGCCCAGCCAAGCAAAGGGCACAAGGCAGGGTCCACTCTGGATGGGATGCCAGTCTAACACAGGGCAGACACATAGACACAGGCATACTCGCACCAGGGCCAGTTTTCCCAGAAGACTATTAACCTACTGAAACCTGCGGGAGGGAACCCGCGCGAGCACAGGCTGGTCAAACTCCACAGCGATGACACCGCGGCTCTGAACCTGAATCTGAAGCCGGGACCCCAGCGCTGGGAGGCAGCAGTGCGAACCACAGCACCTGCTGGGAGCCTGCTGGTGGGCCACTGCATGTTTGTATTGAAGGGAGTGTGCTGCAGGGTGGAAAACGCTGTCCTGGACATTGTAACAGAACAGACGTTTATGAACATGAACCCAACTCAAGAGCCCTCCAGCGCGTCGGTACAGTAGGTGGGGGTTCCTGACCACACTGTTTAGATGCGGCTATTTTTGGGCAAGCAGGTTAAAGCTCTCACTTGATGTGACCTCCTTTCCTTGTGCTCAGCGAAGCTCTCTCAGCTTTTACACGGTTTACACAGCTGTCTATTCTTGGAACGCTGTCCTCCTCGGAGCCGGGTGGACGCTGGTGGATCAGCCTGGTTTCCACACCATGTTTAGCCGAGGGAAGCGAGGATGGCATGTAGAGAGTGGAAATGAATGGCTGCCTTTCTGGGTCTGTGTTTGGAAACTGAACACAGGAAATCTCCATGGAAAAAATAACAAAGGGGCTGAGGGTCAGTTCTCCTCCTTGTGAAAAATACAGTCTCTTGTACACAAGCAAATCAGTGCAACAAAGTCAAGGCAGCTCTTTTCCCCCTTATTCCTTAGTTCTACCTGAAATCATTAATGGACATGTACTGTATATGGCAAGAATCTACTTTGGGACACTATACTGTAAAAAGGCGCCGTCCTTCGAGTGAGACGTAAAACCGAGGTCCTGACTCTCTGTGGTCATTAAAAAATCCCAGGGTGTTTCTCGAAAAGAGTAGGGGTGTAACCCCTGGCCAAATTTCCCATTGGCCCTTTCCAGTCATGGCCTCCTAATAATCCTCTTCTATGAATTGGCTTCATTACTCTGTTCTCCACCTCACTGAGAGCTGGTGTGTGGTGAGCGTTCTGGCGCACTATGGCTGCCGTCGCATCATCCAGGTGGGGCTGCACACTGGTGCAGGTAGAGGGGATCCCCATTACCTGTAAAGCGCTTTGAGTGGAGTGTCCAGAAAAGCGCTATTTAAGTATAAGCAATTACAATTATTATTACTTGATCCAAGTCTTAGGTCCAAAGGGACACAAAGATCCCAGATCCATGTTTCTGTGGGGGACAGGCATGTCTGCACATGAGCTCTGTTGGTCAACAGATCCCTCTGTTGTTCAGAAACAAACCATGCGCCAGAATGTACAGCAGGGGATATCCCTTTACCACATTATCACAGCAACGTATGAGTGTCATTCCACCCACACCTGTACACCCACCCCTTACTGGTGAGCAGAACACCTGCCCACGCCACCCACCTCCCAGCAGACTGTCCTCCGCAATAACCTTCAGCTTCCAAGGACTGGCCACTGTTCTCACACAAGGTTTTTCAACGCATGTTTTCTGTCCATTAAGCGTTGCATCACTAATTAAAAGATTCCATCAGCATCTCCCAGTGCAGGCTGAGTAACATCAATCTGGCATCCCTGCAATGTGTAGGCACTGGAGGGAAAACACAGTGACCTATTGTCAGACGAGCTCAGTCTGAACTATTGCTGGCCTTGTACATGGTTAATGCTGATACAGTATGTGCCAAAGCTTGGCATTACTCAGTGGTTCAGAACTGTTTGCCTTTTATTGATGTTAGTTCTTACATGATGCACCACATCTCCTCTTTGTTTATCCTTCGAGGTAGGAGCCTTTTTTTCTGCTGATAATTTTTCTTGCTTTGAGACTCCATCTACCAACAGCTGCATTTTAAGTGAAAAGGATGATCGAAAGATAGATAAAGTTCTGAGTATCTGAGGTTTATTCAGAGGTTTAATTAGGCTTCTCAGAAAACCACGAAGGTTCCATGGACAACTTTCTTGGCATAGTTAGTAATAGTCCAGGCTGTGTTTTAGAGCTCAGAGCTGAAGCTGTTTTTGACTAAACTGAAGGGAAGCTCTAGAATAGCTCCCAGTTAATATTTACTCTCCACAAAAAACCTCTAGTGATTTATGATCAGCATTGTAACATGACGTTTTGTAAACCACTTGTGTACCACATGACTACCAGTACCATTGAGCATTTGAGCAAAGTTTAAAAAACAGACCAAATATTTACAGAGTCTTTCCCCCAAATCTCAAGGCAGCCTACAAGCAGTGGGGAAGCTGACCAGTCATGGCCAGCACTTCCTGATAAACTGAATTCTATGCAATGTTTCATAAACAGAACAGGGCAGCAATGACTCTTACCCTTTTTAGACTGAACAAACAAGAGCAGAAATGACCACTTCAGGCACACCCCAGTAAGGCAATCCTTTGCCTGTCTGCTCATCTAGGTGAGTGAAATGCTTTTTTCCACAGTTTCTTCATTTTTGAATAGCAAATTATTAAATAGATAAATTCTCAAACTGTCTCTTCAGTAGAGTCGGTTAATTCTGTGCCTACAGTAACTTCTGTTGGCATCAGTGACAGGTGGATTGTTAGAAACATTAAACAGAAGAGTTTCCAGTTTAGGAGTCTGCTGGTAACCTCACTACCTGTCTGATAATGGGGATGTGGTGTAAGCTGGAAAGCACATAGCAAAAGCGCAATGAGTTAGTGCTGAAGCCTGAAACTGTGCAGGGAAGCATGCTTCGTACTACGCAGAGCAATGATTAAATGATTCAACAATTCTAACGTACGGTAATGTAAGCATGGGGAGAAGCTGTAAATGGGAAAACGTGTTTATCTACAATGGTAAAGGTTAGGAATGGTAGGCCAGCGACTTGGCTCTGTGACATCATTCCGCACTGTTTGCCAGAAACTGATCACAATTTCCAGGAAGGCATTTCCGTAAAGATCACATTTTCAAAGGAAAAGAAAAAACACAGCTGCAGACGAGCCATAAATACCAACAAAGCTCTCTTTCCTCTTCGCCTGATGCAAAGAGAGCAGTCTTCACATTCCAGAGAGAATGACACAGACACTTTATTATCGCCGTTTATGCTCAGTGCTGTCAGAGCTGTGCCTTGTAAGCTGCAGAGGAGAACTCCTGATGGCCAGTTCTCTTCTGTGTGCCAGTCTGCCATGCCGTCACTCAGTCCCCTGGCTTCAGAATGCCATCACAGGCAGCAGCCCCTGTCTTTATACTGTAAACGGCCATTGATTTAGGCAGACAGCAGTCTATTACGCAACAAGCCCATCACTGCGATGACATACTGTACAAAACAAATCTAGCGAGGTGACCTTTGGGATGTGAGTCAGAATGCTGTGGATTCCCAGAAGGAAACAGGGCCTCGAAGGATGCTAGTCTGGGAATCTGGAGTTGTTGACTTTCAGCATAACAAAGCCAGCAATTTAAGCTGGGTTTAGGTAAAGGCTCGAACTCTTCACTGGTACCTCTGGCGTGTGATCTGCGGTATTTGCATGGTCAAAAAAATTAATTGTGCAATGCATGACCTTGAAATGGTTAAAGTGGTTATAACGGCATTCCCTTATTTAACTGTAACACTTGCCAATTTATTTACTAAATTACTAGGATGAAGCAAATATATTTATCCTGGAATGTGTAGCCAATAGCTTTAGTTAAGTTCATCAGCAGTATAGAGAGAGATGTATTGATGTTGGAGGAGCTGAAGCAAAGTGATTCAAGGACATCATCAGGGCACTTCTCCTTCCTGCCTTGAGAAGGGTGGAATAGTTCATGTGTGCATTATTTCTGTGCTCGGCAGTTACAGAAGCTACTTGGATTGGCCAGTCTGGATGCCGGATACGTAAAGCAAGAAGAAGAAGAAGAGCAAAAGAGTGTGTTGAGTACCGCACAGCAAAAGATAAAAAGCTTTTCATTGTAATCATTCAAAGGAAGGTGTGGAATTTTTTTCCCCACTCGGAAATGACTCTTATTTTTTCAGCAGTTTAAGAGCCTCTTGGGTTGCTGCTGTGCATGGCTGACGGAGGTCAGGAGGGCAGACAGTGGGATTATGAAGGCAGCCGAGTCGTATTAGTTGCTAATACCCCTTCACTCACTGCGCTTGTAGAATAAAGACTTAGCCACAGGCAAAGCACTTGAGGTGCCGGCACGCTCGTCTTGGAGCAGGTACTGTGGCCGTGGGATGAGTGTTTCTCACCTCCGTGTACAAGATTGCAGTCTCCTATGGAGACTGGAAACACACAGCAAAGAGGCACTTTGAGAGCGATCTGTCAAACCTGAAACAGGGGCCATTCGGTGCCTCAGAGCAAGGCTGATACTGGTGCAGGAGATATAAGACCATGTTAATGTCCTTTACAGGCCTCCCAGGTTACTAGGGGACACTGCTTATTCAGGAATCCCTAGCTTTAAATGGACTGGTAGCACAGGACTCCCCCTGATCGGTACTGTGGTCCATCACAGGTTAACCCAACGCCAGTGCAGGTTGGTGCATAAGCCCTCTGCAGGGTGTGTGCGGTTGTGTATTTATCTCTTGATTTCCGTGCTGCATAACCTTAAATAAAATATACCAGTGAGTATCATGCTCAGGGCTCAGGGGCTCCTGGGGTTCATGGGAAACAGGGTTCCCAGTGAGCATCATGCTCAGGGCTCAGGGGCTCCTGGGGTTCATGGGAAACAGGGTTCCCAGTGAGCATCATGCTCAGGGCTCAGGGGCTCCTGGGGTTCATGGGAAACGGGGCCCCCAGTGAGCAACATGCTCAGGGCTCAGGGGCTTCTGGGGTTCATGGGAAACGGGGCCCCCAGTGAGCAACATGCTCAGGGCTCAGGGGCTCCTGGGGTTCACAGGGAACGGGTCCCACCTGGGGCTTTTGCTGCTGTTCACAGCGGAGGGCAGTCTGTGGTGTTGGCCCGCAGGTGGGCGTTCTGCTGTGGGAGGCTGACGTGTATGACCAGATTACAAGCTGAGCTACACCAGCACCTAAGACTGTAAGAGACAAGACAGTGTGGGAGCTGTGCGTGTGTGTGTATGTACATAGGCAGTAAGTGACTTTGTCGGCACGTTTGCGTCTGTGCCTGAAAGCATTGTTTTTCTTTTGTCTTTCAGAGATGTTTCGAGATGGAGGTTCAAGGGTGTCTATTAGCTACACTGGCTGCTGCTTGCCAAGTAGTCATAGAGAAGCCGGTGTGATGGAGATGGATCCACGTGAGGAGGAGTATTTCAGTGCATCGTTTGTAATTGCAATCAATAAACTCCAGGGCTGATTGGCACGGTGACAAAGGAGAAGCCTTGAGCATTTTGCACTGAAAGAGGCTCTGTGAACAATAGGCAGCTTTCACCTCGCCCCCCGCCTGAAAGCCCTGACAAGCACAGAAATAATTTTAAAAATGTAGAACTTGCGTCAAGGATCCCTGATGACCCTACAGGAGACATACTGTATTGTCTGAATCTTGCACAGTTGCAGGCATAGTCCTTCTCAGTATAGGAGAGTTTCAATGACATGAATCATTCATATTAGAAAACAGATTATTATCTGAGTAAGTCAACTTCTTAAATGTGTATTATTGAAACCTATGCAGATATACCACATTGTCTGTTGAATGGATGCAATCTATTGAAAGCCAGTTGCTGTGAAAAATGGGACCGTTTTATGAGGCAGCTCATTAGCTGATGGTTTCTGATGTTTAAAGCCTGGATATCTATGCTAGTGAATCTCGAAGGGTCTCCGAGCTTCTTGCTTGACCTATGCAGTGATGGTTGTTGCCCAGAGCTCAGAGCTCAGAGGCTGGACACCATTGAGAGCACAATTTGACTTAGATACACTACCTTCTTTCACAGTCGCATGCTAAGCCTTCGTTAAATGTTTTGATAAGACATTTCACTTTCCACAATGTCTCCTTGTTTGCAGGCCGGTACTGTGCTGGTCAGTGTGCCTCATTGCAATCACACAGACTGACAGAGTCTTACACCACACGGCTTCCCCAGGCCATTCGCTGAGATGCGATCAATTCCTGTAACGCTGGAAATGTGGGGACTCTTTTGTTTAGAGATACAATAAACCGCTGTTGAAAAGATCACTCTCCTTTCTGTTCTTTAAATAAAACCTCCACGTTTTTCTTACAATTGGAAAAAGAAGGAATTCAAGATGTCGTCCTACCTGCATCACAGTGTAGCAGAACAAAGCCCTTACTTTTCAGTGGCTAATTGAGCAGGTCTAGAGCTGCAGGGAGAGAGCACATCTGAGACAAAAGGAAAAACAAGTGCTGATCACCCATTATTATTTGCATAGCAGATGCCCTTATTTAGGTGGGTCAGAATGTAGTGTATTTTTTTTCTATGAAATATGGAAGTGTATAAGGGTGTCTGATCAGTAAAGGAATATCACAACATTTCTACCATTTTAGTAATTGATCTGATCTCAATGAAGGGACGGGGGAGGGTGTCAAACCCCCAGTCAGCAGTATTAGAGCAAGGATGTTCCAGCTCACTGATGCACTGACCAGCGTGATTACTGGCACCTAACCAGTACTGCAAGGCTGAGGGAGGGAAATGCAATGCTGATCCTGAACGTGCACCAGTGTTTCCAGTCCCCCTATAACAAAGTAAGCATTTGAAGGATCTAACATGCTGTAGGGAGAGTCTTCCTTTGAGTCTCACAAGACTCAAAAACTTTTGTGGTGTGCCTCATCAATGAGAGCACATGAGGCCTGCTGGCCAGCGTGCGTGTCTTCTGTACACTAATTCATAAGCTGTTGCTGCCACCTAGTGTATACGTTTGAAAAAGTCTAAGCTTTGTTCAGCTAAGTAGGTTTTCTTCATGAAGATTTCTGCATCTTAAATGGACGATGTGGTGGCATTCCTAGTTAGTGCTGCTATCTTCAGGTTTTGGGTTTCAGTGGAGCACTGTGTGTAATGAGTTTGCATGTTCAGGGCATGTGCATTTCTGCCGGGCTATCCGGTGTCCTCCCACAGTCCAAAGACACACTGACCAGGTTAGCTGATGACCCTGAGTTGTGTTTCCGTGTCCTGCAATGAACTGGTTTCCCATCCAGTCTGCCCTGTGCTGCTGGGCTCAGCTCCAGCTTGTTACGACTCTAAACTAGAATAGGAAGCTTTCTGATAACGGATGTGTGGACAGATGAACTGAATACACAACATCTCTGTTTGAGTGCGAAACAAACACCATACAACTAGCACCCCAGTAACTGAACCCAGGGCCCCAGCATTGTGAGGTACTGTACTGTGTATTTTGTTATTCTCCAGGTTTAAATAACTTTTTGACAAAAAGCCTTAGCTAAGTGTAAAAGTGGTGAACATCAGTGCACTGCATTAGAAGGTGATAATGTGGCCTGTGTATGTGGTACGTATTTGAGCTGAAGGCAAACATTGATATTTCTTCAACAAGAGAGCACAGGGGGATTCTTTGCCGAGTCAGACTTGCAGACCGTGTGTATTGTGTCAATACAGTTCCGTACCGAAGCCCTGTGCGCCTCTGCTGCTCTGCCTGTCTTATTGTTTGTGAAAAATCTTATTTGTCACTTTGATAAATGACCCTAAGCAGTGCCAGAGCACTACAGCCAAGGCCCAGGCCTTTCTGTCTCCCTCCGACAGGAGGAATGATTGAATCCCCCAGGCAGTTTCCTTGTGTCTCCCTTTCTGTGCAAAGCCTGACCACAGCCTGGCCATAGAAACTGGGCGACACAGGCAGACCTGCCTGCCCAGAGAGGACAGGCTGTGCTTCCACTGCCAGCGAGGAGAAATAGAAACAGAGGTGCACTTTCTACTGCACTGTGAAAGATATTCTGGGATTAGAGAAACATTCTTCCCTAAATTCAGAAATCTAGTCCCAGAGTTCCCACACCTGCCAGAATCACAACAGGTCCCAATCCTACTGGGAGAAGGAGGAGGGAACTAAATTGAACTGGCAGCCCAGTATGTGTTCTCCTGTCACAGCAGTGAGCCTGTCTCCCAATAATGCTCCATGTGTTTACAGTATATGTAAATATTTTATGATATGTCTTTGTTGTAAATGTCTGTAATTTTGTTTTCTTTGTTTTATGTTAATTTTATTTTTTATTTGCTTTGGCAACACTGATTGTACTCATCGGACACGCCAATAAAGCATCTTGAATTGAATTGACTATCTGCTGCCCTCCCTGGGAAGGACCTTCACCTGGGAGAACTGTGCACAGGAGCCCTGCTATCTGCAGCACTGAGACAGGACCCGTTAATCATTACAGAGGCAGAGCAGAGAGACAGAGGGCCAGTGGGGGATAAGGAAGGCAAGCTGGGTGCATTGCCTAGGGAGGAAACTGATGAGGTGATCTGCAGGGCT